>NW_020653608.1:2564369-2674338 GCF_003589595.1 Hyposmocoma kahamanoa | reverse complement strand
AGTTGTCAAAATTGAGATAGTACCGGTTGCCAGTTCACAGTCGATATTTTGTTTAGATTGTTTTAAAATAACGTATTATATGGCATCAATACGACAACGATGTAATAGTTTTTAAAGTGCAAAATTTCAATTATCTTTTGACTATTTAGCATAGGCGAAAGATTCTTATAATAAATCTTTTATATCGTGTATAAATACAGTGCGTCCGAAGCAACAATTTTGCAAAATTTACTACCATCTTTGAAAATGAGCACAAACAATTCTGATTTTTAAATGTTAAGTTTTGTTAAGTGTCATTTCTTTCCTCTGTCACTCACAGCAAGCAATCGCGACGGTTACAAGTATTTATAACCAATTTAGATCATCACCGGTTTCCGTATTGTTGCTTCGAAACAAAACTCCCTGTATATTTTTATTAATATGTAATGTAACAATACTCTTTCTCTTTCATTCGCTAAATATTTATCAATTGAGTGAAAGAGATAGAAATGTCTGAAAGTTGGAGATCATGAGTTATTCTTTCTAATTTGATTGATTGGCGCTTAAAAATTACAAATTCTACAGGTGTAACGAAAAGATGCAATACTTAAGGAATTGAAAGTGTCCATGGCACTGGAACTATTTCCCTCTTACAGGGACGATACATTTGTATGGAATGTTGACAAAAGTTCTTCCCTATCATAGTCGCTTTCATATACCAAAATATTATTGCACCATTTCGTTGCAACTTGTACACAATATACAAGCTGTTTAAAAAAAGTGATAACAATTGAGGAACGTTATTTACTTACTCAAGAGTTCCTAAAGCATTATTTCACTCGTCTGAAACATCAGGTACACGACCTTTGATTCTGTTGCCTGTTTATTTAAAAATAATTGACAGATTTGACAGGCTTCACAACGTCACAACCGGCGGATGGAAAAAAAATGACGCAACGCGTTTATTTTTTTAAATCACCCGGAGAACACTCGTGCCAGCCAAATTATTATTAAAAAACGGGCCACAGAATAGAAGCTTATATTATAAATAGATGTGGGAAATAGATTTTTCATGTGCTTTTTTTTGCAATGTAAGACGAATGATATTAGCTAAGGTAGGTTGTTGGTTTATGTTGGACAAAGTACTTTCAGGATGTAGTCTGTGAGCAGAGTCGGCACTGTCGGGCTGTCTTCGTTTATCGCTTTCAGGACTGCAACAGGGGGAAAACAAACTCAATGATTGAATGATTGATGTTCACCATGACTTACCTCCCGAGACCCGTAAAAAATAATCTTAATTGATTAAATTCTGATGAATAATTCCTTTTAGTAAAATAGTGTACGCATCCATGTCCTATCACACGGTTATTTGTCAAAATTGTGTTATATTTTTTAATTTACTTAGACATAACTGTTTTCGTATACGTGTTTGAGGCAATTAGAATGTTTGTAAAGGTATGATAAGATATAATAAGTAATATCGCAGACGTTAGTAGACCTAATAAATAAATAATCTTGGAAATTCTGGGGGACAGCATAAGTTCAGCACCGGATTGGGCATGCCTCTAGAATCACGAATAAACAACGCCTTCTTGGAGGCCACAAAATTTACTGGTGCCTAAATTAGGAAGAAATTGATACTTACTCTTAATGAGAACCTGTAGAGATTGATTATCCGGCGGCCCGTTGTCCAGGTGGAATGGAATCACTGTGGTCAAGTACTGAAACAAAAACGATCTGTCATTGCTATGACTGAAGCTGCCGCTACGAAAGATGTTGCGACTTTGAGAACTTACTTATCTTTTAGAATAGGAATAAAACGTTGCGAGCTGATAAATGGCAACTAAATATTAAATAAATGTTGAAGCACTTGGCCCGTAAGGTCCCGATGCCCCTCATCTGCACAAAATTTTCTGCAACTAAATTAATAGACTGTCTGGGAAACCCAAGGGCCGGCTACCTTGCTACCTTGCTGGGAACGCTGCCAGGATCTTGGGCACCTTGCCGCGGGGATCCAATTTTATTCATATAATTTAATCCTAGTTTTCCTTTTTAGTATTTAAGCTTTTGTTGTACCTGTATATTAAGAAACTTCAACTTAAATCAAAATTAATATTAGACAACATGACATACGTTCCTCTAATCTAAAAGTAACTAAAGCGCTTGTGTTATGGAAATCGGAAATAACGACTAACAGCCAGACCCCAGACAATATAAAAATATAAAAGGTAGTTTTTGTACATTCACCCGATCGGGAATCGAACCCGAGACCTCAGACACGACGACACCATGAAAACCGGCGTACAAGTCAATAGACCACAGAGGTCGGTAGAACCTACAACAAATTTCAAGTCTTCAGCCAATCTGAAGCACCCATTGCTATTCTATTTAGATGGGCAATAGGCGGTGCGTTACAGAAGTATATATCTACGCTAGCTTTTATACACTATTACAAAAAAAAAAAAACCAATAAATCTACTTGCCTTTGGTTCTGAACTACTGCTGTTCAAATTGGGAGATCTTAGTGGCCCAGGTCGTTTCTTCTTTTCTATATGGTACGCCCGTCGCTTGTTCTGCACGGCCAGTAGCAAGGATATGAAGGTGTTCTTGAGTTCCTTCTCATACTCCAGCTCGTCTCGCAGCGCCAGTTCTGCGATCAGAGTCTCGGAGAACTCACGGATTAACACTTCGAGTTCCGTGAAAATTTCGTTCAGCTGCGAGAGCGGTAGCTGGCGAAGTTCTGAAAATAATTAAGTAGTTTATTTCGAGATGATCACCAACTTCGACTAGTCTAAGAATTGACTCCCCAGGCTGCTGACGTGGCGGACCTTTGGTCTATTATCCCCTTCTTAAAGAAGACCCATTCCAAATGGTCGGACTCAATGTGCGCAAGGAATCTATCTTTTAAAATTACCGCCCAGATTTTGTCAAGCGGAAATCTCAAGTTATGTAATCAAAGAAAAAGAACTTTATTTCAACAATAGATATTTTTACAATTCCGTGTGACGATTCTCACGGAGTAATCTTTATTTTGGACAATCGTGATGATTGTTGCAGCGAACCAAGACGTCGAGTGTGTGACGTCTTATTTATCAACTAACAGTAAGTATAAAGTTGATACAGCATGTGGCTGTACTTTGAAGGCGTACTTATACAGACAAACTACATCTGAATCGCTATTGAAGTAATCATCCAGTTTCTGTACAGTTCGATAACTGATTGGAATGGCTATATCAGGTCGTGTTTACTGCTCTATTGACGGTACCTCTGACGCATGATAACCTCTATAATTAAGATTGCTTACTGTCTTCGTAGAGAGGCTGGCTAAGCACTTCCTTGCCCTTCTCCAAGGCTTCGTTGTACTCGATAAGGTCGCCTTCCGAAGAGGGCGTCTCCTGCATCATGTCGTCTATCTCTTGGATTACCTGCAATTAAAATCAGACATATAAATATAGATTGGATTACATTATGAGGAAAGCACAATTAGGTGCATATTAAACGGTGGCAGAAGGTTGGTCAAAGAAGGTTCACAGTCCTTCCCAAGACCCAACCCTCCTTGGGCCAGAGTGGCGGACTAAACCCTCTCCTTAGAGGAGACCTGTATCCACAAGTGGTGGGAGTGTATTGGGTTTCTGAGCACCAAGATGGTAATGACAACGAAAAAAAATGAATAAACAAAAAATAAGAATGAGGTTCATACTTCGTCGGCAGTCTTGACTGGGCACTCGTGGTCCTGGTGCAAGCCGCCCAAGATAAGCGCGTGCATGTCTAGATCAGAAGAGATGGCCTCGTCTTCCGAGCTGTGGATTTCGTCGTCTGGAGTCATCATACCTCCCTGGAAAACCACGACTTAAATAATAAAATTGTATCTTTTTTACAAAAAAAAAAAAACCGACCCCAAAAGTTCGTGGAATTTCATCTGTTTGCAAAGTTTTATTGAAATCAATTATCGGAAAATACGCGACCCTTAGCAGTGCAATATTTTCTTCATATTTAAATGGGACCAATACCGAGGTACCCTCTTTTCAACAAAAAAGAATCGCCAAATTCGGTTCACAAAAGCACTGCAACTGTTATGGACCAGGCGTGTAGCTTCAATGAGGCGCACGACTTGTTCGTCCCGTCACTTGATATTATAAAATAAATCAATATAACAAATTAGCGAATTGACAAACAATTAGAAAAATGGGGTATTTCAAGAATAGGTCTTTTTAAGAATAAATCCTTTTAAAAATAGGTCCTTTTAAGATTAAGTCTTTGTACGAATATGTCTTAAGTAGAATAGGGTACTTCCCGAATAAGGCATTTTTAGAATGTGGCCTATCACGATTACGTACTTATATGACTATAGGTCATTTTACGAATAGGTCCTATGTTGACTAATCCCCTTTTTTGAAGTTGGTTCAAAATGGAGGATTTTTTAATTTAGGAGAGAAAGGCGGAGCCTTTTTATATTTTATGCTAAAGTGTAGTTTCTTAAGGGACTTAAGAGGTTTAAACTTATTGTTTCTCTTTGAAAAGTACTCAACCGGTCTCTATAGTACATCCAATAGTAAAATTGTTTCACAGATATTGTGAGATAAAAGTAAAAAAAGCTTCATATTATTTTCATAAGCATTTTGTCACATAGTGTTAACTGGCTAAGTACACAATGTTAAGGGCGTCAGACGCGTTGTTTTTACCAATCGTTTATCAACCCGTCAATAATGGTAAGATCTTCTAAGGGGCGCGACTAAAATCAATCCTCGATTTGTCTCAGGCCCACGCCAGTTTCGACGCGGTCGTGTCGAGGCGGGCAGATTGGATATTAGACAATAACCAATTCTAATCGAATAACTTTTTGAATGTACGCAATTATTTGGACAGTTTGGAGTTTGTTTTCCTATGTACTACGTCTTCGGCGAGCTAATTTTCTCAGAATTTAGCTATATCGGAAAAGCGTCAAAGTTGGGTCGCACTTATTTTATATGCGAAGGTTGTGAAGAATCTGGAGGATACCTATATAAGAACTGTCACAAACAAAGATAGCTAAAGTGGTGCAGTTTTCTCCTCTTAAGTATATAAAAGTATTTAATAAAAGCTATGTAAAAAGATGTAAGTTCCGGTCAAATTAACGCACTAAAACTCATATTAGGATGTGTTCAGGAATTATTAGAATGTTATAGGATTAGTGAGTTCTGATGTGCACATGATGAACATAAGCTTTAAACGACAAAGCAGAGGATTTTTAACCAAAAAGAAAAATGGAGGTTCTCAATTCGACAATACTTTGTTGTGTGCATGTTTCGCGATTACTTCGACATTTACAAACCTATTGGAAAGGGTGTACTTCAGTAGTGGTCACATTTAAATTCGGAGAAAATATTCCATCTCTAAGGGTGGTTATTAGGGGATGAATCCGGTATATTGTATTTCACCCACTCGTTAACCGATTTCAATAAAAGTTGGCAAATAGATGAAATTCCACAAACTTTCTTGGTCGGTTTTTTTATGGAAAATTTGCAATTATTGTACAGTCAACAGGACATCAAGCTGTACACTTCTGTTCGAGTATCGCTTTTCGTGCAACGGAACAAGATCCGCCAATGTGTAGCTTGGTAAGCTGACATAAAAACACATGTAAACAAAAGTAGATAAGTATTTTAATACTCAAAAAAATCCATAGATGTTACATCATCACGGTATTAATAGCGAAAAATAACCAAATTGCATTTGTTACATCTATTAATAGGTCGAGGCTGTAGCAAAAGTATGTAATTCTATGAAGTGATGCTTACTCATACATAGCACTATCCAGCGTGTGGTGTGTTCTACATCTAAGATAACCGGATTACACGTTATAAATAATTAAAACTGTTTACATGAATTGTGTACATGTTATAAAAGATGTACTGTGAGTTTGTTCCAACGCAATGTAACTCTATACCAGCCATAGAACGGATGAAAGCTGCGACAAAAGCAAAAGGACGCGTATCCGATGACGCTATTGTTCCATGGGAATGGATGACGTTATTAAAATTCAATATTATAGATAATGTATTATGACGCACATACGGCTTTTAAAATTATGGTAATTTGTTTTTTTAGTTGAGTTTTTTGAGGCAATATTATAAGAAGACGTGTGCAGCACCAGAGGTTGTGTTGGAATGTCTATAGGTACGAGTATATGTTTTAACGTAAAGTAGTCGAAAACATTTGGCCATAATCTTATCATATGTTAAGCAAAGATGTGGCGAACTAACTATGTTACGAGTTCAAATTGTAGCCTTGAGATTTTTTATTAATGAGTTGTCATTTGAGAGGTAAGAGGTGCCTTAAACGTCGCTATAATAAAGAAAGAAGGCGAAACTCACTAAACGAAATGTGAACGAACTACATATGATTTTGAATTTTAATTTAGCATAGAAAAGAGCCTAAACCTGATTGTACCTTCTTGTCGCTGAGGTTGAGAGTGGGAATATGCATTTTCCTGGAGAACGACTTGGTCCAGTCGATTGGTAGGATGTTGCCGAAGTTGCCAGTGATGGTCCACCACATTCTGAAACAATACAAAGAACTGTGTTATTTTTGCAAAAATACATTATACAGTTTTATTCAATGTTCAATTTTACTAGTTTCACGATATCGATCCTTCTACTGCGCTGTACTAACAACATTTTCTGAAAATATGATCAATTGCCTAAAGCAGCGGCCAGTATCTACTATCGACATCATTCCAATAAAAGGTACTCAAATTACCTACAAGATTAGAAGCAGCTTTAACCAGTCGTTAGACGGCAACTTTTATAAACCCAAACCCATAATTCAGTAGATAATGTCATTGAGTGCTATAAAGTGCCGCCGCTCCGTAGAACCGAACGGTCAGTTCGTTTTACTCTTGTTGCACATGAGTACACTTTTCGAAAGAAGATTATAGTTAAGCCGAAATGCTTTATCGAGATTTGTGTTCGTATTTTTTATACATCACAGTTTAAAACAAATAAATGCATAAAAAGTTTACTAAAACTTTATATGCATTTATTTGGCACAATAATAAAACAAGCTCCTTGACATAAACAACGAATCAACAAATTTATTTATTGTTGATACTGCCTAAAATTCTGTCTAGTTTTTATTATTAATCATTCTTAATTTTATTTTAATAATGTAGAGTTTTATTATTATTATATTTTAGTATTTATATTAATTTTATTTTAATGATGGCGCTAGTAAAGTAAGGACATAGTGCCCTCAGAGTGTTGCAGTGCCCCCACGGGGTGTTACATATCAAGTGCCATTAGCATAAGAACACCGGTTATGTAACCATGTAACTTGCAAATAATATGAATATATATTATTACATTCCAAAAAAAAACGCTTGCGCTTTGGTAACGTTCCAGATTTTAAAAATGTCAATTTTGCTTAACAGTATAACAGAAACTGAATAATATACAAGAAGCCGCTTATAGGGTATAGATCTCGTTTCGTTGAAAAAGGGGCTTGAGTTACAATTGCAAAATTTTACAGAAGACGAGGCAAAAGTTTTATTTGTTTGTTCTTAGGGCTAGTGTGCACATTTAAAGAACTCTTGAATTGGCTATTTAAGCATTTCTACCTTTTTTTATGAAAAAATGAATGAGATGTTTCTGTTTTTGCGTATAAATTTCATTACAAAATATTTTTCACTTTTTTGTAGTTAAGTCACCATAGGTGCGACACGTTAATAACTCAATTTCGCTAAGAATGTCGATCTCTGTGGCCCAACCTACTCGTAGGTTAGCATGTGATGCGGTCGTCTCGGGTTCAATTTCCGTTAGAAACAATTTAGGAAACTAACTTTCTAAATTGGTTCTGGTGTAGTGTACTGCGTAATGCCCTGAAGTTAATTTCGTTGCTCTGGCACTTCTAGATTAAGTAAATAGAGTAATTATTAAAAGTAGAGCAATAGAGCTCCTTGTGAAAAAGTTTGTTCAGGCATGTACTGCTGCGTTCCGATTTGGAAGGGTATCGGTGCTGGTGAAATTATACACGCGACTTGTTAACTTATGTCTCAGGGTGACGGGCGCAGTGGCAGTGCCTCTAAGATCTTAGCAATTTAATGTTCGGAGTGCACTGCGGCTGTCATGGACAGGCGTGTCACTTACCGCCAGGCGCACGATTTGTTCGTCCTGTCACTTGGTATTATGTAAAAAATATAGTATAGGTAATAGTAAAAAATAAATTAAACGAAGTACGTAATAAAACCACAAACTTATGTAGTCATTCAGCGACCATTACATATAGAACCACATGTTATTATGTACATTAATAATTAGTATGTAAGCACATAATCTCATACATATATCTAGGCTACTATAAGCTACAATAGTTTTAAACTGCATAAAATACCAGATTAGTTGTACAAACGTTCAGTTCAGTGGAGCACAAAGTCATGGCGCAGGGGCTCTCCGGCTCTCCGACCTTGCGGCAAATTGCCTGACGCAATGGTCTTCCCGCCGCGATGAGAACCGGGACCGTAGGGAATTAGGCACCTACACTAGCTTCGCAGTATGTTCGTATGATTTTCTACTTTGTATGAGTAATTCTCTTGGATAATCTCCATGCAATTTAAGTGTTTAAATTGTCTACTACAAAAAAGCTTTGTCATCTAAGACATAAGGATAGTAATATAATGTAATATGCTAAACAACCACATCAATTATCTGCAATTTTCTGTACAATTTACAAAAATTCGTGTCTCAATTTTGTCTTTACGGGAATTGAACTTAAGATCTCTTCACCTCGCGTCCACAGTGCAAACCGGTGTGCCAAAAAGGTTGTCATAACAACAATGTTAGAAATACATTTTGACGCTTATACCACGAACCGTAATTGGATGTATGACGATAAAACTTTTACATTTTGTTTAAACAACTGACAAGTTAGGAAAATTAACCGAAGATCGTATAATGGTCACGAAGAACCACTGTAATCGTAGGCATTAATTCGAGTGCGGTGTATGTGTCATTAAATAATTTTTACTCGGGTCTATGCTGTACAATAATTGTGTTCATAGAGATATAAAAATGTTATAGTTCTGTTGTGTAAATAGTTTCATAATGGCATTTTATTATCAGAGCAGAGGACTTAATTCTGAGGCTACAACTCTGAATGATAGTCCTAAAACATTTTAAAATTGACCTACCTTTATATGTGCACTAAAATGACTGCGGCCATATATTTTGGTCGGTTACTGCAGATTTGTTATTTAAAAAAATCTTGCATACTTTAAGGAATGAATCACATATGAGGCCTGAGAGAAACATGAACAACATATTATTATATTGCAAACATAGTACACACGCCAGCACATCAAGCTACACATTGACGTATCTTGTTCCGTTGCACTGGAGGCGATTTTCGAACAAAAATGTGTAGTTTGATGTGCCGTTGTCCGTACATAAACATATTTATTTACCCTTCACAATAACATATTTATGACTGCGCTGCTCGCAAAACTCATCATATCAGCATACTCGTACATAGCTTTGCATAAATATTAATATACAACATTTATTACATAAGTCTACACGTATATCTACTAAGTAATGTAGGCTTTTTGTACTAATACGACGATTTAAGCCATCTTATCCATCTAACAGTACTAGTAGAGCTCCGTGTGAAAGAGTTCGTCTAGGGAGGTACTGCCATTTTACCTATTCCTGCCGCCAAGCAGTAATGTGAGCATTACTGCGTTCCGGTTTAGAAGGGTAAAGGTGCTGGTGAAATTACAGGCACAAGAGTTTTGCCAACTTATGGCTCAACGTGACGGGCGTAGTGGCAGTGTCCATCAGATCTTTGTAATTTGAAGCACTCAGTGGCACTGCAGCTGTTGTGGACAGGCGTGTCGCTCACCACCAGGCGCACGACTTGCTCGCCCAGTAACTTGGTATCATAAAAAAAACAAGAGTAGACCTGTGTCCGTTAGTGGACCTTATAACGATTTCGTACCAACGTAATATACGTATTATAAAGTTACCAGGAGTTCATAAAATGCGCATGAGTCAGACGGAGACGTAAATTGGCGCTAATTCGAGATCGCCGTCACTCCAGCGCTCAATTGAGGCGTGTGTCACTCCGCGTTATGAGGTATTTGGTTTGTAGCGAGATGACTATGCTACCAGTGCACGAACACATGTGAATCAGATGCTATGGGTATTATCTCGTGGTGCAGGAACCACGCAAATCAGATTCGTTCCTACGTATGTTTTATGTAGAGATTGAACATTCTGAGCGTAAATAATCGCAGAAGTTCATTTGTGGTGTTTACAAGAAACAAGCAAAGTTCTTGACATGCGCCAATCGAGCTACACGCACAATCACTCGCCTCCGTTGTGAATAACTCGGGCTATATCATATGGTCAACATATTTGGGCATGTGACCTACTTTACAACATTTGTGAGACGTTTTCGATTGACATTTGGTTTTTTGCTGTTTAAAATTTGTTTAACATTACGGCGTGTTGAAAAATATGCGACTTAGATCCAAAAAAAAGCTATTCTTATTTCCTGTATGTAACAATCTCGAAAACCTAAAAACTCTAACATAAGTTAAAGTAGTCATTATCCACTGCTAATGAAGTTTCCTCTATATATGTAGATATCCAATTGCGATTTCCTTGACATTGCGGAAAGTCGAAACTGTGTTACTTTCCACCTTGTGGTAGGGCACTTTTGTGGTTAATTAATTGCTAAAGTATCTCGTGTAAAACGAAACTTTGTATCAGAATTTTGTAGCATACAGTGTCGTCGTCCTCAACAAAGCGAAATAGCGTTAATAATCTAAACAGCAGAGGTCTGGTGAGGTCGGCCGCGTTGCATCACATCACTTTGTGTGCCATATGGCGATGAAGTGACTCGACGACAAACACGCGAACCTGACGTCCTAAGAGACACGTAGTTTTTTTTAAAAACGTTTTTAAATCGTTGTTGCGTATAGTAAGCCGCAAAAGGAGTTTTAGGTTTTGTCAAGTATTCTAAATGGAAATGCATGACTTTTCAATGATGTTCGATGCTAGCACTTATTTATATGATGTACTGAGTTCTGAGAATCTAAATAGTCATTGATTGAATGGAAGTATGTATGCAATTTTGTAGCCTACATTGAAAGTTGTATCGTGGGTATGATGATTTCTTAATCGACTTCAAAAAAAGGAGGAGGGTGACCATTCAACTGTTTTTTTTTTGTATGTATATTACGCGATAATTATTCTTTTTGAAAACCGATGATTTTTCTTGTATTGTTGAAAAGATACCTTACTATTGGTCCCATTTAAATTGGAAGAAAATATTTCACCTCTAAGGGTGGCACAGTTGGGGATGAATCCGATTTCGCGGACTTTCCGGTAATCGATTTCAATAAAACTTGGCAAATAGATGTAATTCCACGTACTTTTGAGGTCGGTTTTTTAGTGTGCAAAGTGACATTTTATATAGTTTCCAATACAGAATGTTCTGCCCACACATATTTCAAAGATTCGAAGACCAAAACGGGATATGGTCGAAGAAAGTTGCAAGACAAGTTTTTGGCACGGTTTGATCGCCTTTGTGGACCTTAACGTTTGCCAGGCAACCGATCGGTTTTAATTTAATTTATATTTTGTAAAATTCGTTTTTGCCCTTTAAGAGGGTTTAAATTGTCTGTCGTGTCTGTCTGCGGTTGCACAAAATTGATTTAAGGGAATGTGAAAAGCAATTAAAGATGTATATTTAACATTGGGAATTAAACTGTTTTTTTGTCATTCAGCCGCGAATATTATGTGACTGGTGCAGAGCCAAAACGTTAGTTCATTTCAAAAAACATATATGTTTACACGATTTTAGTTTCGAATGTAACTTTTGTATAAAAAAGATCCGACCTCGAAAGTCTGTGGAATTACATGACTATATGCCAAGTTTTTTTGAAATCGGTTATCGAAAAGTGGGTGAAGTCCAATAAATTTTAGCCGTGGGGCGACGGCTTAAGAATACATTGTCGCCTCCCCATACATGCCCGTGGGGGTCGTAAGAGGCGACCGAGGGCGTTACAAGTGTCCATCTGCTTAGCATTGTGGTAGGCTCTGTGCCGACTGGATAGCGACCACAGTACACACGGCGGAAAACCCTCCACAGTGAAACGCTTTTGCGAATCGCGTTCAGGGATCAGTTGGTGTACATCCAGTGCATTTGGCCAGACCGGCAAAATGATAGTGACGGAGTGAAGATATTTGTGTTTTCCATCCATTACTCTCATCTCTGGACTGTATTCGCACTTTCCATCAGGCGCGGTGCAGTCATTTTGTCGAGTCGCAATAAAAAAAAAAAAAAAAAAAAAAAAACCGGATTCATCCCCTAATTAGAGGTGAGATCCCCTTAGAGGTGGAATATTTTCTTTAAAATTGAATAGGGTCACACACAAATAAAAAAATACAGTCGAATTGACAACCTCCTCCTTTTTGAAGTCGGTTAAACTAGTTTTATTTCCAATATGTAAGAATCGTGAAAAACCTACAGACTAGATGGGTATATTTAAATTTTTGACGAAAAGTCGTACAATTATTTTTAGTCATCATTCATCATCATCATCAACCTATTATAACTCCCACTGCTAGTTACAGGTCTCCGCAAAATTAACTAGTTTTTCAAGATGTTTTCACCGCAGTCCGTCACGTTAGCCCAACGTGGGTTGGAGACTTCACACGTTTTACAATGATTGTGAACCTTCTTCGACGTGCATAATTCATTTGTTTTTGAGCTTTGTAATGCATATGTCTTCCACGATGACAATGCATTACGGTAATAAAATATGTCTTGGACAAAAAAATGGTTATTGCACTGAGTCACGCTCACGTCAGTTTAATTCATTAAAAAATAATCCGAAGTTTTTAAAGCTTGCAGTGAACCAGAATAAGCATATCGAGTTCTTAGGTTTTCGCGATTGTTACACATAGGAAATGAACCTATTTTTCCGGATTTAAATCACGTATATTTGTTTTTTCAAACAAACCGACGCTTCGGGCCCTTTATAGGTAAAAACAAATATACGCGATTTAAATCCGGAAAAATAGTTTCATTTCCCAGAATAAGCATTTTTAAAACTCAGCTGACATTAATGTATTATTTACCGAATGGACCTTTACCTGTTATAAGCGTTACCTAAACAGCCGTAATTTTATTATCGAGCAGGTTATAAATAAAAATTAAAGGTACACAGTGAACAGGCAACCTATATTCCCTTTCTCCCAAGTAACACACACATGCCAGTAATAAAAAGACTCTCCTCATTCATATGTATATAAACACATCATTATTACCAACACGTAGTATGTCCCACTGCCACTGCTTCTTAGGAGAGGGTTTAGCCAACTACACCTGGTGTCCAATAAGGGAATTCCCTATACTGTGAGGACTAGAGCAACGGGCCACCACCCAGAACACCCAGTGTAGTGGTAGTGGAGCTCCTTGCGAAAGAGTTAGTCCAGGAAAGTACTGCCTGCCACCTTGCCTATTTCTGCCGACAAGTCGTAATGTCAGCATTATACTGCGTCCCGGTTTTGAAGGGTAATGGTGCTGGTAAATTACAGGTACATGGGCTTGTGGGATCACGGTTGCTTCCTATTTGAGAGGTCGACGCGTTAGAAACCTTGTGACAGCATGTACTTTATGATGGTGGCAGTGATATTAAATTTATATCAGAGCTGAAACAAATTCTTTTTTCTAAATGCCACTATATTAAATATGAAATTTTAAGTGATTAATATTGAATGAATCAAATAATGGAATTATAATAATCTTGGAATTGGAATTGTTATAATTACTTTATAAAATTGTCTTATTCAGTGCATTTAATTTATAATTTTTATCCTTCGGAAAGGAAATGCGTCAGCATAGCGTCCTCCTCTCCAATAAAATTGTTGTGCCCGACAGGGTCTACAATTAGTTGTCAAAGTCATAAGTTTTCATCTTTTTTTTTATAACATTAAGTGACGGGACGAACAAGTCGTGTGCCTGGTGGTAAGTGACACGCCTGTCCCTAACAATTGCAGTGCCACTCAGAGCTTTAAATCACAAAGACCTGAAGGGCACTGCCAGTGCGTCCGTCACCAATAGACATAAGTTGACAAGTCCCATGTGCCTGTAATGTCACCAGCACTCTTACCCTTCAAAACTGGAACACAGTAATGCTGACATTAGTGCTTGACGGCAGAAACAGGTAAGGTAAAAACAGGCAGTACTTCCCTGGACAAACTCTTTAAGCTCTACTGCTACTAAATCATCTTTGTATCTTTACATTGTGGAATGCAATAAAATTACTTGATTACTGAGGCTACCGCCTATAATTTATACATTTTTCAACACTTTAATCTCATATAGTTAAGTCTTGTAACGTGGTGCCATATGTCAGGTCACTCTTTCTTTGTGCCAGGGAAACCGACCCACATAAACAGTAACTGGCTACGAGAGGTATAATTTCTTTGACAGATATGGTTACTAAACCGTCATATCGTTTGTTAGAAAGTTTAACCATGAACCTTCTTTTTGTTAACCGACTTCACAATAAGGAGGTTCTCAACAGGAATGTGTTTTTTGTTTTGTGTTTAGGTTACGTGATTATTCCGGCATTTGTGAGTCGATTTCGATAATTCTTTTGAACTCAGTAGTGGTCCCATTCCAATTTGAAGAAAATGTTCCACCTTTAAGGGTTAATTAGGGGATGAATCGGGTTTATTGGATTTTACCCACTTTCCGTTCAAGACTATGGCCTTAGTGGTGAAGCTTCGACCACTAAGGCCCAAATTGAATTGGACAGGTTACTGCAGGTCGTCTAATAATTTTGTACCTACCTCAGGCACAAAATTTTTGAACGACGAAAATTAAATAATAGTAATATTTATAAATAACCATGTATACTAGGCAACTTTTGCTTGTAAGCTAACAGAAACAAAATTACTAAACTTATTATCGAAATTGCATTTACTTTATTGCGAAAGAAATTGTTAAAATAACCAATTACACTCAATAACACCACAATGTATTTCAACAACATAAAAATCGCAGTTAACAAATAATTAAATCACAGTAACGACGAGGTAGTTTTAACAATTACTTTAATTGAAGCAGTTACCTTTCCAACAGTTTTGTTTATGTAATATCACACTACATTTATTCAAGGATTTGCCCACATTGTTGTTTTTCGGAGCGTGGTAATTTAGAGTCCTTATTTGTGATGTTGTATATTATAAATGTTTCTTTGTGTGTGTCTTTCTTTCTAAATGTTTGTTCAAATCAAAAGTAACAGAGTTATTAATGTCAATTTTGTAAAAAAAACCGACCTCAAAATATTGTGGGATTACCTATTATTTGCCAGGTGATACTGAAGTCGGTTAACGGAAAGTGAGTCAAATCAATAAACAGGATTCATTCCCTAATTTGCCACCCTTAGAGGTGGAATATTTTCTTCAAATTTAAATGGGACTACAACTGAGGTACCCCCTTTCTAACAAAAAAAGAATCATCGAAATCGGTTTACAAATGCCGGAGTAATCTCTTCCTTTCTTGAAGTCGGTTAAAAACACTTAATAGGCCGCAAATTTTATTTGCAATACAATTGTCCTCAGTTAATACAGCATTTTCGATTCAAGTGCATTTACTGCAATATTTATCTAGTCTACAGTAAGTATGTTGTGTGGTAACACAGGTGACCAGTAGCTGTGTGTGGGATGCTAGTGGTTCGACCTCGGGCGTCCTTACAAGGCAGCCAGTGTTATTACAGCCAATAAAAAGTTAAATGACCTCTAAAAGATTTATGCTGAGAAAAAACACTACACCGTTTTTTAACGGAAAATAGATGCACGCATGGACACTATCTCTTCCAATGTAGCGCCTATTCACTTGGCCTTGAATAACCTAGAATTTTTCAAAACCACTTTACTTTCTAGGCACTGTGAGTTCTGCCCGTTAACTAAGAATGATTTTTCTTTATTATTTTGCGTTTCGCACATTCACAAATGTTTCTGTAGATGATTTTTATGCCGTCATGCGCGAATTATCCACATCAATAGTGCGAAGGATGAGGGGGAGTAGCAACAAGAGATTAGGATGATAGCGGATAGGATGGATGCAGTGGTCTACCGGAGGTCCACTGAGTTGCACGCTCAACGTGTACGTCCGTGAGCCACCAGGAAGGTATTGCTAATACCAGCACTAAATTAGTAAAAATATGATATAAAATGTATCATATTACTAAGTAATTTTTGAGTTTTAGTTAAAGTGAAAATAAACTATTAGTTTTGGTTTTTAACCGACCTCAAAAAAGGTGGAAGTTCTCAATTCGACTGTATTTTGTGTGTAATGTATCTGACACAATTACTTTGGCATTTGTGAACCAATTTTGATGATTCTTTTTTTGTTGGAAAGAGGATATGTCAGTAGCGGTTCCATTCAAATTTGAAGAAAATATTCCGCCTTTAAGGGTGGCAAATTAGGGGATGAATCCGGTTTTTTTTTATTTCACCTACTTTCCTTTATATGATCTGAATAAAATTTGGTAAATAAATATATTTGTAAAGTTATTATTTATCCACTACATATCCACAGCGAGACATATTTATAATTGTAATTGACACGTTACACAGTCAAATCAGTTATATTCGGCAATTTTCATTTGTCAGTTAAATTAGGCAAATTTTACTATAAACAACAATAAAATAATTATGGATATTTAAAATAGGAGTAGAAAAGAACGTAGAAACTACTGAAATTGCAGGCGTCTTTGGCTGCTGCATAAGTCCTGCATCTAGTTTTTGTGGCAAGGCATGCGGGTCTCAAGCCACTCGTGATATTCTCCGAACAATTAGAAAAAAATGGTCGAATCAAAATTCGCGCGAAGACAGTTGCCGACGTTGTTTTGCTTTATTTTACCCCACATATTAGCTACATATTTATTTTCGATAATAAAGAACGGTTGTAGCTTAACGCGAGAGCGGCAGCTTCTCTCTACTATGACTTTAGTTTCTAAGTTACGTATATTTGTCAATGTTTAGTAGCAATACTTCTCGTTTAACGGTGAAAGAAATCATGACGATGAAACCTAAAGTTCGAAGAAGGTTCACAACCGTTGCAAAAGGTGTGAAGTAACCAGTATTGATGTTATTTTAACATTTATTTATACTTTGTAATGTATTTATCTCCTGTTTTGCATCAACCTACCTGTGTCCTATATAAGTCTGTGTATTTCAGTCTCGTAGAGATAAATTTCTTTTTAAAACGACTTCTAAAAAAGAAGCGTTTTTCAATTCGACTGTATTTTTTTGTAGTTACGCGATAACTCCAGTATTTGTATACCGATTTTGATGATTCTTTCTTTGTTTGAAAGAGGGTACCTCAGTATTGGTCCCAGTTAAATTTGAAGAAAATATTCCACCTCTAAGGGTGGCAAATGAGGAGATAAATCAGATTTATTGTATTTCGACTACTACCCGTTTACCGTTCGCAATAAAACTTGGCAAATACGAGTAGATGTAATTTCACAAAAATCACGGTTATGCAATGATTGGTTAAGACTATTGACCGGTTCTTATTTTTCGTTTTTTCTAAGAGAAAAGACTTTCGTTCTAAGAATGAATGAATATATATAAATCCGTCAAAGGTGACATTAAACATGATTTATTTTCAATCATTCAAAATTGCTAATTATTTTTTAGCACCTTGAGTTACGTAAAGTACGGAAGTCAATAAAAATTTTATATAACTTGATTTTACACCTACACAGTAAATTGTTTTGAGTGCTCAAAAAATTGGAGACTATAAATTTTAAACAATTGACTATCAAAAAACATGTTTTCCTCTACACAATACGTATTTTATACGCCCGAATGTCCCGATTCGACCCTTCAAAATTGTTTCGCACATTTCGGAGAACCTCAAAACTGGATTGTCTTGCATTCCTTTACACAAAACTGGATTCAGGAATTTCGAAAGCAAAAATGAACTTTTTTCAAGTTCGCTTGCTGAATGACAGCAAGCGACGTCTTAAATTTCAAGAACGTGGAAAAGTTTATTTGCAATTGTGTACAATTCGAACACAGAATGAAGAGTCTGTGCGCGTGCAATATGACACATAGCAACATTCGAGGAATTTGCGGTCACCTCAACGAGATAGCGACTTTAGCGATGTTTACACTTTGTTCTTATCGCTTCATGTCATTAAAATATATTGTAATTGCAAATTATTAACTTATGATATTAAATAACTTATAAGATTGTAAGTGAGAAAATAATAACTGTCTGTTTCAATAAAATAATGTAAATAATTTAACCCAATCATGGACAGCAACAGCTTTTGCTGTAAAATTAAAAATTAAAATATGATAATACGGGATACCCCGTTTCGTTTTCGTTTTCTCTTCGTGACCATTGTTAGGGCACAAATTTACCAAACCCAAAGCGACTTTGGGGATGTTCATACGAGTTTGTGGGACCCCTCATTTGCTCTTTTCTTTTATGATGAATTTTCTATTCAATTTAACATAGAGTAGCTTTCATAAAGGTTACCGTAAGTCGTTCGATGACGACATTTTGTGATACTTAGCAGAGATCTGAAAGGTTTGTGCCTGAGCGAAAGGTTATCGCAGCGAAAGGTCTGTCCCGTTTTCTGCCGCTTTGTGTACTTACGCCAAAAGGCCGAGACAAAGGTTATATTATGTGAAGTTACATTTATCATTAAGTCAAATGACGAGCCCGCTCAGGTTATGCAAAACTAAATGATCTATATGCGTTTGAGTTGAGTTGAGTCAAACGCTGTTTTTTAAACACAAGTTTGAGAAATTTTGGTCCTTTAAATTTGATATTAAAAGCCAAATCACAATCAAAAAAACCATTTACTAATTTATTATAAAAGTCTTGTATGATTCAGAGTTCATAATAATGAACGTATTTAAACGATAATTACCCGCAGTTAGTGTGTCCGCAGTTAAAAAAGGTTGGGTGGGTATAATTGAGCAATTACCAAATAGAAAGCGTTAATCCTGTTTGAGTTGTTTTGTTTTGTTTGATGGAGTACTGCTTCTTCATTAGATAGAATACAGATTAATGGAAGTTACTTCAGTTTTTTACCCAACCTTTACGTTTCTCCAATAGCACAGCGAGTTCTAGATCAATAAAGTAAGGACTGTATTATAGTGAACGGTATTTCACTATAATACAGTCCTTACTTTATGGAAACAAAACTAGAGACAAAATGTATTTAATGGGGCACGAAAATCAAAATATGTGCATCTGTCTCTATTGTATACCACTTCAGAAAACAAGAACTGGCCATTTGTATGTAGAATTACTCATTTATTAAATATTCGATCTCTAATCAGTCCACACCTCGCAGAGCCGTTGACCGATTTTCAGTCTACCCCAATTAACCCGTGGCACCAATCTTGGCACGGTCACTCACGTACTAAACTTTACTATATTTGTATGGGATGGTTCAGTTTGTTCATATAAACGGATATAACTTTAGTAACGGCACATTGAAAGCGCTAATGTGGCTGGGAGCGTGGGTAAAGGTCGATGTAGACGTACCTACATGTCTCAACTTCAACCACAGGCTTATGTTGAAGTCGTTAGCTACCGCGTAATATACTCGTAGGACAGTCGACATTTATAGCTACACACCCTTAGAGGATGGAAACCATAGTCTAAGTATACTCCGTAAAATTTAGGTTAATTAGAATGACAAATGTCAAACTTTATGAACCAGTGATGATGACACGACCAGCGAAATCGAGAATCGATGTAAAAATGTATGGACAGACCTATTACACATTTAAATTAGTGTTATAGTGTTGCACCGTTAAGACAATAGTGTATTAACTCAAAATGTGTATAAAGAATCGATGAAAAACTAAGTACTTCCCGTGAAGGATTATAAAAATTTGTGTATAGTTTAAAGTTTGTTATATACATCTAAATCTAAACAATGTCCTCATCATTATCATCATCATTCACCCATACGACGCCCACTGCTGGGCATAGGTCTCCCCCAACGTTCTCCACGACGATCGGTCCTGCGCTGCCCATCTGCTGCATCCATCGGCTTCCCGCGACCTCCACCAGATCGGCGGCCCCCCCGCCTAACCACTGAGCATCGTCCGGTGCGCGGTCGCCACTGAACAACCTTTCCGCCCCAACGGCCATCGGTTCTCCTAGTTATGTGTCCCGCCCACTGCCACTTCAGCTGAGCAATTCTTCGAACTATGTCGGTTACCTTAGTTCTCCTATAGATTTCCTCATTTCTGATTCTATCACGTAGGGAAATACCGAGCATCGCTCTCTCCATTGCCCGCTGAGTGACCTTGAGCCTTCTTATGAGGCCCATAGTGATGGACTACGTTTCTGATCCATATGTGATCACTGGCAACACACACTGGTCAAAGACTTTCGTCTTGAGACATTGAAGTAATTTGGACGCAAAGATTTTTTGTAGTTTCCCGAACGCTGCCCATCCGAGCTGGATTCGACGAGAGATCTCTTTCTCATAGTTGGACTTACCTCACTGGACTGTCTGCCCCAGGCATACGTAATGGTCAACAGCTTCGAGGTAATGCTCCCAATTTTTTACTGGAGCGGGTACAACATGGACATTCGACATGATCTTCATCTTGTCCATGTTCATCTTAAGACCCACTCTTTGGGAAACACTACTGAGATCTTCGAGTATTGTGTTCAAGTCTCCCAAGGTCTCAGCCATAAGAACTTTATCATCGGCAAATCGAAGGTGTGTTAGGTACCCGCCATTGATGTTGATGCCAAGTCCTTTCCAGTCCAGAAGCTTGAAAATATCCTCCAACGCAGCACTAAACATTTTCGGAGATATCACATCTCCCTGTCTTACGCCTCGTTGCAGTTGGATAGGATTAGAGCTCTGATCCTGTAATCGGACTGACATAGTGTCGTTTTTGTAAAAGTACCTTAACACCTCTATATACCTATAGTCTATTTGGCACCTTTGGAGAGACTGCAGCACCGCCCAGGTGTCGATCGAATCAAAGGCCTTCTCTTAGTCCACAAACGCTAAGTAAAGTGGCCGGTTATACTCCTCGGTCTTCTGTATAACCTGCCGCAGCGTATGGATGTGGTCTATGGTACTAAAACCATTTCGGAAACCGGCTTGTTCGGGAGGTTGGAAGTCGTCAAACCTGCGAGCGAGACGATTCGTGATAACTCTCGAAAACAACTTATAGATATGGCTCAGAAGCGAGACTGGCCGATAGTTCTTCAAGAGTGTTTTATCACCCTTTTTGAAGAACAGAACGACTCGCTTCTGCCCCAACAATGTCCCACTCGCCAAGTATTTTATTTTATTTTTAATTTTAATTTATTTGAAGACCAACAGCTGTCTTATAGAATAAAAACTTTAAAATATAACGGAGAGCCAATTGGAGGTCCTCACCGATGGACGCACATTGAATTGATATTAATGAGCATTAAATTATTATAACAAGTCAATAGAAAAAAGGTCAATATCAACGTGCACACTGCATTGACGCTGTTACTCGCACGCAACAGATGATTCTGCCGAAAGTTCGAAGAGGCCGGAGGTACGCGCGAGAAGTGAATTAAACCTCAGGGTCTTTCTAGGTAAATATTCAACAATCTTTACTAAAACGTATGAAATTATTTTTTAGTAAAAATTGTTAAAAAGTTTGTCTCATTTTGAGTTAAGTAGGTATCTATTGTAACCGTTTCTTACATTATTGTAACCACGGTTTTATTGACCCGTATTAAATAAAAAAAAGCGTGAACTAATACTGACGAGAGTAGAGGAAAGAGATATATCTCTCACACGGAACCAAATACTGTTGTAACTCAAAATTGTGCAATTAAGAAAACACGATTTGAAAGAAAAATAATGAAACCAACATATATATTGTCGTTTATAAATGAATAATCAAGTATTTATATATAAATAAAAATAATCACATTATTCTGAATAACATCCATTCTGTATTTTTAAATTTTCAAATTGTGTTTTATCAATTTCACAATTTTGGGTTACGACGGTATTTGGTTTCATGAAGGATCGTAACTAGTGCTACTCCGAAAACACAGAAAAATGTTGTAAACAGAGAACAATACAACGTTCTAGTCAGTGTGAGTTATACGAGCGGAAGGGCTCGCCTTTACTTTGCAGGGTGAACTGCACAAACGCCGGACGTTGCACTCTATCGATCGGGGTTGCTATGGTTCTGCTGCTACCCCAGTACGAGAGCGATCTCTAAAGGTGCGCTATATTAAAGCGCCATAATCAATTGAAACTGATGACCTCGATACAATTGCAACAAACACGCGTCTTTTTATACTATTTTTACAACCCAGTGTGGCGTATCACGTCACAGTGCCAATGATTGCAACAGTATGTTTGATATGATTGATTGCTCTAATTAATGATAAAAATTGAGATTATATTTTAAAACAACATATTAATATGAGAATATAGTTATCATTAATTAATTAATTTAGGAAATATTTGTTAAAAAAGGAAAATAACGCAAACGATATTAAATATCGTTTGCGTTCATTGCGTTACATTATTATCACAAATTTTGTGATAATAATGTTCATAGAATCACTCGTCACATACACTACGTAATCGAAATCACAAGACCATTGAAGTAATTATTTTTTCAAATTAAACGTTCTGGTATATGTGGCCAGTGTTCATAATATATGAATATTGCTATCATAATTCAACCTTTTTAGCGGTAATAATGCATACAGACATATCTGTAACATTATGTATTTAATATTAGTAATACCGTAACTACGTAACAATCTTTTTTTGTCGATAAACAATAAATATTTCTTACAGATGGCGCTACCGCAAAAAAAGTCGTTAAGAAACCAAAAAGAAAGATCTGCACCATGCACATAAAAAAATTCGTAAGGTCCGCTGGTTCGTTCCGTGCCTTAGTTGGCATAGCGTCGAGCACAATTTGCTAGAAGACGCTGGTTCGAATCCAGCCGGAGCGAAGAATTTTTTTCTATGTGTTCGAACTCTGTGTTAATAACTATAACAAACTAGTGGAGTAATTTCACAAAAAGTAATTGAATATCATAGTGGCGGAACACCCTGACATTCAATAAAAACTTAATAATTATACCTATTTAAAAAAAAACAAACTTCAAAAGTTTGTGGAATTAGATTTATTTAAGAAATTTAATTGAAATCGGTAAACGGAAAGTGGGTGAAATGCAATAAACCGTATTCGTCTCCTAATTTGCCACTCTTAGAGGTGGAATATTTTATTCAAATTCGAATAAGACTACTGCTGAGGCACCCTCTTGTCAACAAAAAAACAATAATCATTCAAAAATATCGGAGTAATCGCCTAACATACATAAAAAAACACATTCGAACTGAGTCCTTATTTTGAAGTCCTTCTTTTGAAGACGCACATGTCCGATAGCTGGTAATGGCGCCACTGTTGATGGCTGAGGCTTAAACAATAGACAAGATAATGATTTCTCTGGCCAGTTTTGTTTATTCGCGCAAATGCTAAGCTTACGGTATCCATACAATCACTTATGCATTACACTAAAGGTGTAACTGTAGACACCGAGTGGAACCAATGGTAACGTCTCGAGTCCGATGCACTATCGATCGCACTCGTCTTCGTGTGATTATACGTTGACCGCGTTTCCGCTTACCCTACTAACCCCGACCTCTTGGCGCCTTCTTTATTACATCATGAGTTATGTATATTAATAATACATAACTTTATATATTGAAGTTGTAAATGCACCTAAAAAGTTGCTGCTCAAAGAGGTACCTATACAAAGCCAAACTTTTCAAAGATATTTGACGATTTTTTCCTATTATAAGAATTGTCTCTATTGTATTATTTATACAGGGTTATTTTTAAAATGCTAATGCTATTACTAACATCATAAAGTACAACTTCTACTCCATGACTTTAAATAATTGATCGATAAATGACGATAACTCTGAGCTCAACGCAGGAGTGTGGGTGGGGGTCGTCACGGAAGGAAGACGCTTGCACCTTTGCTACCAGATACGGTTCTAAAATTGCCAGATAGTGCATACAGCAAAAACTTAAAAATGCATTTTGTAAAAACTCATGGACCAAAAATTATCGTTTATGACTTTTAAAGACGCGATGCCATTGGCCTACATTTTGTCTTTCACAGTATATACATACATATAGTGTTGGTTACATGCTAGTGTGTTGGGAGTATACACATACTCAGACAGGAGTGTTTGCTGAAAATACTTACTATTACTTAATACTAATTAAATGTTGAATACTTTTTGTAATAGAAATATTTTTTTATTTTTTTTCGTTTTTAGTGATTTTTCATTTTTTTTAATTTTTAGTAAGATCATCCTGAGAGGTTCTAAGTACTTTATAAACAGTGCATATATACATGAGTAAAGGAAAACAAATTTGAACGAAACAAGGATTCCTTAATTCTCTTTTAAGAATGAATAAAAGTGTAAAAACTTGGAATACAATATATTAACGACTTTTCCATGTTGTTTGAAGTTCGATATTTCAATAATCCAGTAACTGCATTTACTTTGATAAGTTGTTTATAATAAACGTACATGCGAAATGTTTATAACTGTTTTTTATAATTCGGAAATGGTCCTTAGAACAAAGGCCACGAGTGCGTGTGAACTCATAACGCGAAGACACAAATGGCCATAAACGAGTTATAAGACCTCCCGATTGGTCATCAATTTCTATCCATTGTAAATTTTATGCTTTGTTTGGACGAGTGAGGTCAACCTATTGCCTCGTTTTCTCTATAAAAAAAAACCAAAGAGGCAATAACCATACAGTTCTTCATAATTCTAAAACCTAGCACTAAGTAATATTTAAACGAGATAGTGAGCTAACGGATATTTTTTTCTTGAAGGTACCCTAAAACATATTGTGTAATTGGACCAATTATTATACGAGGTAAGCCAAACCTACGTAGATGGTGATCAAACCATTCAGTCAACTTGAATAATAGAGCAATTAATATTGACTTGTTATCTGTGGTTTCTGAGTCTCATCATTTATATCATTCATCGAGCTTGAATAAATAAAAGGAACCAAATTGGCTCTTCCAACCATGACGTTTCCACGCATTTGAAAGAATAACAATTTATACCGCTCATCTCCACACTAACTGCCACGCCGTACTGACATTTTTCTTAACCGAATAAGATATATTCGTATATTTACATTTTAGAGGCATGTGTCCAGAATATTTCACTAGGCGAAGAGATATTGCTACACGTTATACATCACGGCATGGACATAAATTGATACTCTTCTAGTCCATTCCCAATGTCGATCAAAGTTTATAATAAATTACCAAGGTCGTTAGTAGATGAAAAAAGCGACATAATATTTATTAAAAAAGTAAAAAGACTGCTAATAGAAAAATGTTATTATGCTGTTTCAGAATTTATTCAGGATAATGATGTAAAAGATTAATTTATTATTATAAGTATGTCCTCCTCACCAGTTTGCTGTACCCTAATCAGGGTCTACAATGATCTGTCAAATATTAAACCCACCACCCTGTAAAACATTGTAGAAAATGCAATAAAGTATTGATTGATTGATACATAATCTTACTCAGCTTCCAAAAGCGTTCCAAAACATTCTCCAGTTTTTTTGTCTTTCTATTTTACGTATGAATATAACTCATTGATAAATTTGTTTGATGCTAGTTGCGACAATCAATTACGAGACGGTATATGCGGCAACATGTGGCGGGCGCAGTACACGTCAGAATTTTGTGATTTAAAGCTTCGAGAGTAAAGAGACAGACATGTCGCTTACCACCAGGCCCATGACTTGTTACTATAAAGAAAAATTGTTACTTTAAATAAATTAACAAAATAGTTGTGACACTGCTTATCTAATAACCCCTGATGTAGTGTGTCGTTTTTCTTTTATTTAATCGAAATGGTTCTTAAATA
This sequence comes from Hyposmocoma kahamanoa, assembly GCF_003589595.1. NCBI lineage: Eukaryota > Metazoa > Arthropoda > Insecta > Lepidoptera > Cosmopterigidae > Hyposmocoma > Hyposmocoma kahamanoa. Next base: position 2,648,369 of record NW_020653608.1, on the reverse strand, counting down.
TGTTTCATGAACATTTATTCAGCTGTTTATCTTATTTATGTGAATCAAATAAGAATCCCTAAAGTAATTTCGAAATGAAGTTATTTGCTCTTCAAATTAAACAATTACGGAAAGGATGCAACAATTCTCTGTCTGTGTACAAACAACGATTTCCTCGGCAATTGTTCGCATTTATCTAAGACGATTGAAACCAACGGACTATGAAGTATTGTTAAACAATAGAAACACTTTCGATTTACTGCGTGTTGTTCAAACTATTCAGAAACACTGGAGATCTTGTACACTAGACACAGATTCAGTTTAAATTACCGCGATATGGAGTTAATTTTTGTAACCATAGTATAATGAAGATTATGTCTATTGTAAAACGCACAAACCAGATACTAGCCAAAAAAGCTTCCGGAGATCCCTCATGCAGTGTCGAGAATTCGACTCATATCGAATTTAGTTATTACTTATGTGTAGCTTTTTTTATAACACCAAGTGAGGGATCGGGCAAGTCGTGCGCCTGGTGATAAGTGAGACGCCCCTGGCCCTAACAGCTGTGCCATTCGGCTTTAAATCGCAAAGATCTGAGTAACACTGCGCCTATCACCCAGAGACATAAGTTGACAGTCCCGTGTGCCTGGAATTTCACCAGCACCCTTAACCGTTCAAAAACGGAATACGGTAATAATCACATGCTGCTTGGCGGCAGAAATAGCTAAGGTGGCAGTACTTCCCTCTCGATGAACTCTTTCACAAGGAGCTCTACTGCTACTAAATGAATGTAAATTGAGCCATAGGATAGTTTCCAACTACCAATGCGAATGTAGCAGGTGGAAGTTAATTACATATAACTTTAACTATATACATGTTCTGCGATAATTATAACATGCCCGCAGTCTCTACGGCTCTGCTTGTAGAAACATCTCCGTCAGAGAAGTAGGTTATATAAAGAGACCCGCAATTATCATCTCAGATAGTCTTAATCAATCCATAATTATATCCATAGATCTTTGACCTTAAAATTTATTCATCATGAACCTATTATACATCCACTTCTAAGGAGAGGGGCACGTCTTAGTCTGCCAAGATGGCTTAATGCGAGTTGGAGACTTCACACGTTTCCAAAAGCATTTGACATACACATTTTCCGTTGCTACTAAACATTAACAAAAGTACGTAACTTAGAAATTAAAGTCATAGGTACATGGCGTCGCAGGGTTTCGAACGGTCTACCTCTCAATTGAAAAGCAACCGTTCTCCCACTAGGCTATCACCGCTCTATTAGATAGGAATAGGCGTGAGTAAGTGAGATATTTATCTACCTAGGTATTCTTTGTTATGTAAACATGCTGATGCGTCTGTCTCCTAAAGATAATCCACTACAATTAATAGTGGTAAATAAATATATTTCAAAGAATTTTATGATTTCAAAATAAAGATGAAGTTGTACTAAAACAACAATTCACAGCTGTGGTATAATAATATACCACAAGTGATAATACGTAAAAAGTCTTTGTATCACAGGAATGTCAGTCATAAAAATAATACGAACTACATGAAACAATTAAATTCGTATTGAATTGATATTCAATTTGAAATTACTCCAGTTACATATCAAATACTTAGCAAAAAAGTCCTTCCGGATTCGCACCGACGTCTCCTAAGCAAACCTTGGCAGACGCTGTGCCAACTAAGCCACGGAACGGAACCAGCGAACCTCACGAATTTTTCTAAGTGCTTGTTGTCGGATCTTTGTATTTGGTTTTCAAATCTCCACACTACAGATCGTAACTCTGAAAAATGTCAACATTCCGACTTATATCTAGATGATCACAAGCCTGGAAGTAGTTTATATTAGTTTATATTTATGGCCGTTGAAATCAATTAATTCCTCTTTAATATGAAATGTAAGAAGCTTTCTTTTTCCTTGTAATATTATTCAAATATAGATCATGAGCTAAAATTGTTTGAACTTTGATAAATATGCGAGTCAATAGAGTTGTCATTGTGTGTTACAAACTAATTTACAAATTAACGCTTCCTAATATGGGTAGATGGTGCTAATCTTAAACAAAATAAAAGAATAACCAGCACTATATTTGTTGTTGTTTTTTTGTTATCACTACAAATTAGAGTAGCTTTGATGAATTGCAGCTTGTCAGTGTAAAACAAATTAGTTACAAAAATAGCAATTTATGCCAATAGGTACTAACTACCCGACTACGACGTCATGTATCGCGATTAGCATTCCTCTTTAACTATTGATTGATCCATGATATAAGTGAAATTTTAAACACTCTTGTTAAAGCATACTAAAGTTACAATTATTAATATAAAGATCGAACACTCAGAAAAAATTCCTTCGATCCGGCCGGATTCGAACCGACGTCTTCTAGCATACCGTGCCAGACGCTATACCAACTAAGCAACGGAACGAACCAGCGGACCTCACGAATTTTTTTATGTGCTTGCGTCGTATCTTTGTATTTGGTTTATCAACGACTTTTTAGCCGTAGCGCCATCTATGAGAAATCTATGATATTTCGTCACCCAGTTAAACACCTTTACAGCTACCAGCCCCGGCTAGAGGTGTCGCTATTCACTGTATTTAAATTTTTATTGAATTGATATTCAATTATTTTTATGTGAATTACTCCACTAGTTTGTTATAATTATTAGTTTCTATTATATTATTTAAAGCTTTTAAGCTCAAGGGGCCAAAATGTTTTTTCTTTCTCAGAAAATTTGTGAAGCTAATTTTCATCAATTATAAATATTTTTCTGAGTGTTCGACTTTGTATTAATAATTATAAAAAACTATAAGAGTAATTTCACATAAAAATAATTCAATAAAAATGTACATACTAAAGTTGTCAATTAACTGCGGTCGTAGAATCTTTTAAAAGTTTCTGAAAAGTTGTGATTCTCAGATGTGGCCAGTAATATCCAGGTTGTTAAAGTGAATGTCACAGATACAAACCGCACCTTGTCCAAGTAAAGGCGCGTCGTATGATATAATACATCTCTTACGAAAGCGGGAGAGATTCAAAATTAGAATTTTATATCAGCCGTCGCGAGCTCGTGTCTTATTTTTTTTAATTTCGCCGATGTCACTAACCGCCGGTTCTGAATGGGGGCGACGACGCGAATAGACGTGGCGTCCGCCTAAAATCTGCGGCCTGTGAATTCTTCTGATATTTATTGAGTCGTTTTTATTGCTACACCTAGGGAAAATATTGAAACATTTAGAATGTTTTTAAATTTTATCATATGTCTTTCAGCTAATGCTTTACCGCTGTTAAACATAATATCTTGAACGAAAATGTCGCAAGGGGACAAAGATTCACAAAACAACATCGTTACAGATCTAAAACAATTTCTTCACTTCAAAGGCTCCTAATGTTCATGCTTCGCGCAGACGGCGACTAAAGTGGTGCTTTTAAGCTCAAGGGGCTAAAATGTTTTTCTTTTTTAGAAAAATTGTGAAGCCAATCTAGGCATGAAAAAATACCTTAATTAATCTTATAAGATTCGCTGCTTAATAAAATACCCTGTCAATACAATTGTTCAAAAAGCCTACTTAAATAACCAAGTATAAATAAGTACTATCTCTAAAAATACAATAGAAATACGTTTTTACATATTGAAAAGCAATAATTAAAAAGCAAACCGCTATCGTTTCTTATGTAGTCCAAACTCAAACAGGTATTTAGAAAAAATATATAAGCTTCGAAAGCATGACGTCGCAGCAATAACTCACGGCTCACTTGCCTGTGTATAGTGGCCCTCGAAATAGACTGTTTACATTTTTTTGTGGAAAGCAGGTGTAACGCACCGTATGGCCGAACGGCAGGTAGCGCGTCGGACTAACCTTATTGCCCACTTCCTTTATAAAAAAGCTTTAAGAAAAAAGATTTATTTTTAAACGAACGCATACCCCTAATGGCTAGGTGTTAAAGTCAGGGGCGATATCCTTTTTTGGAAAAAGATCTTTTACTTTTAAAAATGTTTGAAGGCGGTTCTCGGAAGAATGTTGTTTTTTTTTAGTTTACGTTAACATTTTATAAGAAGTGGCGTGTTTGTATGTGTCCGGTTCGTATAATGTGCTTATTTAATGGGAACTCTGATTAATGAGCCGCATTTTTGTTGGCTCACTTCTATTATTATTAAGATTGAAATCTTTCGTACCTTATTCAATTGGATGATTCGGTTAATATTAAACCATTAGTTTTTTTCCTTAAGTAGAACACTTTACCTTTCGATTTAATAATAACATTTCGGAATGCGAGAAATCCTTGGACCATTCAGTGATAGGTACTTACCTGAAACAATACAAAAACAATCATAAAAAATTAAAATAAATCACTTTTTCTCTTAATATTATTCCACGTGACGGGACGAACAAGTTGTGCGCTTGGTAAAGCAGTGACAGTGCCATAGAGAGCTTTAAATCGCAAAGACCTGAAGGACATTGCCACTGCGCCCGTCACCCTAAGACATAAGTTGACAAGTTCCATGCGCCTGTAATTTCACCAGCACCCTTGCCATTCAAAACCGGAACACAGTAATGCAGTGACATGACCGCGTCGCGGAAATAGTAACAGTGGAGCTCCTAGTGAACAAGTTCATCCAGGATAGTACTGCCACCTTACCATGTCAGCATTACTGTGTTCCGGTTTTGAAGGATAAGGGTGCTGGTGAAAGTACAGGCACATGGCACTTGTCAACCTAGGTCTCAGGGTGACGGGCGCAGTGACAGTGCCCCTCAGATTTTTACGCTTGAAAGCTCTGAGTGGCACTGCAACTATTATGGATAGGCGTGTAGCTTACCATCAGGCGCACGACTTGCTCGTCCCGTCATTTAATGTTATAAAAAAGGTAAGCTGATAATTTTTTGACCTCTGTGAGATACAGCTGTAGCATCTCTTTTAAAAATGTGATTTTCAAAATACGCTTTGCACAATTTACTGAATAAAGGAATTTCCATACAAATGATCACGAAAGACGTCCTAACGTCACTTCACCTTTTTTCCTTCCCCGCACATAACCTACCCTAACCTAATTAATGTCAATCGACTCCAATATTTCTTTGCCGGTAGAATTCAAATGAGCTTTACCCGTAACGGAAAGTAAAAGCGTCACCGGCGGCGGTTGCGTGGGCCACAAGTCCACTTCAGAAGACGGGATTTGCCAATTAGCATAACGGCCTTTGACGTTGTCTTGTGACCGCCAAAATGATCAGTACACAGGACTGGACTAAGTGTGGCTATATTCAAAGGGATTTCGTTTCGGGTTTACGTTTTTAAAGTCGTTAAACTTAGAGGAATAACTAAGTAAGTAATGCAGGCAAGTCACGGAAATATCGTGACTTATAATAAGATATTAGAATAGGCAGAGTACATAATTACCCAAACATTAAGCGCCTAGTTACACGAGAGCAAAGTTTTCGCGCGGCCGCCGCGCGGCGACCGCCCAGCTACCACGCCTTCATGTACATTAACGGTGAATCTGAATTCTATTTATTATACAACAACATTTAAATTCCTCTCAATAAAATTATGGAAGAGCGGAGTCCGCGTTGCTGCCACGCAGCGACCGCGTGCTTCTAACTGTCTTGGCAAAATACGCTCTCTTAGCTTTTACGTTCCGGGCATATATACGAGTAGTTCCGGGTGCGCGCTCGCGGGCTAGCCTCGCTTGAATTTGGTCTATGCGGCGGCTAACAAATTCAGAAACCAAACCTCTTTCTCCTAATGCGTCTCCGAGCACAGCACCCAACGTTGACATTTGGCCTTCTTGTGCAATGGCACTTTGTAAAATAAACATTATTTTACGGCAATGCTCGTTGTTTGTTCCTCATATTAACGTCTCTTACTAAGTATGTCTGTTCTTAGTGAGAACCCGACCTATTTTGTAGTTTATTGTTAATAATCTTAATGGTGCATTAATTGCCGTCATTTTAGTAGCACTAGAGCTCCTTGTGAAAGAATTTGTCCAGGAGAGTGTTGCCACCTTAACTATTTCTGCCGCCAAGCAGCACACGAAGCTTATCAACTTATTTACATCTCAGGGTGAAAGACGCGGTGGCAGTGCCCCTCAGATCTTAGCGATTTAAAGCTCGGAGTGGCACTGCAACTGCTATGGGTAGTCGTATGGGCATACGACTTGTTCGTCTCGGCGCTTTGTATCATAAAAATAAATGTTCAGTTTTAAGAATCTTCAGTGAAAACTAATTAAAAAGCGTACTGTATGTACCCTGAGAACAAATTTAAAATCTTTAAGCAAGGTTAAGTTAGTAACTCAAATGTTATAAACAAGATGTCAATGAATTTATATTAATGTTCATTCATTTGCATAAAAATGCGGGCCATTAAAGCATTGCGCCTACATTAAGTAGGTTTTCAAATGTAAAAGCTATAGAGATCTTTAATTAAGTTAATTCTATGAATAACTATGGCTCATTACCTGATCGGAGTCGGTGGGTCTATTTATTCTACCTATAGGTCAAGGAATAGAGACAGAAAATGCAGACCTTCTTCTACTTTCGTTATAAGTAGCTGTCATAGGAAAACTTTACTCCTATGCTCCTATTGTAATGAAAATGAATGTTAAACATTAACAATTTGACAGTTTGTATTCTGTCGCTGAGCCATAAATAAATGACGAAGGGTTGATATTTAAAGACGGCTGACGTAGAAGACTCGCAGGTAAAAAGCTTTCTGTTCGAACCCACTACTAATTAAGTTCGAGCAATAATCTTAAAAAAAAATGAGTAAACGCGGCTCTCCAAGACTGGCAATGCACAGGCAGCTCCTTTGGCGCTACAAATGTTCATGGGCGCCGATGACACCACTCAAAATCTGTTACCGGATTCACTGAAAATCAGCTTTGTTGCACTTTCAGTGGGACGTGAATAAGCTGAATCGATGATGGGTTGCGCAACAGCACAGCGCACACTGTGTTAAGCTCATTATTAATTCGGTAAGTAATTATTTATTAACTTATGAGGCATGTCGTGCTTTCCAAACGTTTTAAGTCTTTTGTTATTGTCGCAAACTACTATGTATTGCAGTTATATAATGCATGCGACTGTGCTGTGATTTTTTTAGGGAATAAATTATTTTCTTAACTATTCCACAGGTGGCTCGTCTGCTCGGTCTGTACGTTGGTGTCTCATTGTGATAAACGGATCCTTTTTCATTGATAACTATATAATAATAATAATAATAACAACGCACATACTCATAGCACCGCACAAGGGAAACCCTGTGTCGCGACTGCCATGGACACACACATAGACAATCACAAATTACACCCAAACTCGCGAGATAAATAAAATGTAGGCCATGCAAATATTTCTCCTGATCCGGGAATCAAACCCGGAACCTCTGCGTGGCAGTCCAGTACGGTAACTGTTCGGTCACGAATGCAGTTAAAAAATATGTGCTTGCCAATTTTCTAAGAACGTGTAATTGTGCATTTGTTTCAAAGACGTCGTGTTAACCACAAACTTTGTTTAATCAATGAGGTATTTGTTTATTTCCTAAAATAATTCTACCGTTTACCATATTACGTAATGAAATCTTTACATTTCGAGTGCGCCTACGCAAGGTCGTTCTCAAATCGCAGTTGATGTTAGTTTAAACGTTGAACTGATGATTATATTCAAGTTAGGCGATATTAGACGAGACACACTCGGTGGTTGAGATAATTTAACAGGTACTATTTTTGTTATTAGACATAAAAGTCAAATCTGATTAATAACAGGATGAGAGACTCTGCGTAGGCGTGACTTATTCAAATCAGGAATAAGTAGGTAGGAAACCCGTTTACAGTAGGAACACATCACGCATATAATTTTTATGTTACTTTTGTTTCATAACACCTTTAAAAAAAACAGTTTTTTTTAAGACACCAAGTATCGGGACGAACAAGTCGTACGCCTGCTGGTAAGCGACACGCCTGTCCATAACAGTTGCAATGCGCTCAGAGTTTTAAATCGCAAAGTTCTGAAGGGCACTACCACTGCGCCCGTCACCCTGAGACATAAGTTGACAAGTCCCATGTGCCTGTAATTTCACCAGCACTCTTACCTTTCAAAACCGAAACACAGTAATAGTGACATTACTGCTTGGCGGCAGAAATAGGTAAGGTGGCAGTACTTCCCTGGACGAACTCTTTCACAAGGAGCTCTCAGTAGAGTATAAGCGTTTCTAAGCAACATAAGCTTAATAAGTCAGTTTTGGGTGGTGTGTGCAGTGGTTGAGAGGTCGACGATTCGAATTCCTATGAAGACATGCACGCATAGCTTTAATTTCTAAGTTACGTACATTTATGAAGGGTTAGTGGCAATGCCTCTAACTGATGAAATTGCATGGCCATGCCCGATGGCCAGCTATGGTTAAATCCCCTCCTTAGATGAAACCTGTGCCTAACAGTGGGACGTATAAGTATAAGAGTTGATCAAGTTACTTTCAAATCATGAATGAAATAGAAATAGAAATATTCGGGTTGCCATTGGTATAAATTAGTTCTTTTTGTTATTTTTTTTTCGTAACACGGTGACGATACAAGTCTTGCCAGCTAAGCGGTAAGCAGTTTACACGGCTTACCGCGAGTTAATAAATAATAAATATTAGAAAACGTCACATACTTTTCTGATCTCAAAGTAAGTAACTAAAGCACTCGAGTTATGGAAATCGGAAACAACGACGGTATCACAACACCCAGACCCCGAGACAATACCGAAAAATTAGTTTTCTACATTGAGCTGGTCGGGGATCGAACCCGGGACCTCGGAGATGGCGACACCATGAAAACTGGTGTGCAAACCATTCGGCCACGGCGGTGGACAATTTGTGCGTGATATTTTCTGCCAACAGCCGTTCCAGTTCATTAACGCTAGAATATGTTGAAACGTGTGTTTGTTGCCATTTTTGTCGGATCTGTATTACTAGAGACAAGTATTAAGATCCTTGCTTCAAGTTACTTAGTATATAATAATTGTAGTGTGCTTAATTACGAATGCCGCCTCAACCGCTCCCTTATGGTCAAATAGCCTTTACTTCAATATAAGTAGTGTTATTTACAAATACTTGAGGTCAATATAAATTTGGATAATTTGTCCATGAATATTTAACAGAATGTGTCATCTAACCGTTTAGTGGGTAGGCTCGTTGCATCATTCGTATGATTAGACGCGTGTTTGTTAACAACGTTGTTTGAAAAATAACCATTAACACGCACAACTGAAAGAGAACTGTGTGCATAAAGAATAATATAATCTGTAATCTCACAAAGTAATCTCCCATACAGACGCATTTAATGAGGTAATAAAAATAAAATACCATGTTTTACTATTCCCTTTTTGGATTTTTTTTGGAACATGCGAACTACTGTAACAAACCAGAGACATGGGCAGTGTATCGTTACTTAACATATATGTGTAAGCGATAATACATCCTCCTGAAATGCCGAAACTATTAAAAACAAAGTGCAAACATTTAAAACAAAATAGTTGTGTTTGTGTCAAAATTTTTTTCTAAATGCACCACCGTAGTAAAGTAATTCCTAATTACATATTGAAAATATAGAGCTAAACACAAGTTTTCTGGGATTCTGAATTGTCCAATCTATAGTGCATTACTTCAAGTTTAGATTATTATATTCTGCCTTTTTTCATATCTGGTAAAAACGCTTTACAATAAAGTAGCAGTAGGCTCCTTGTGAAAGAGTTCGTCCAGGGTAGTTCTGCCACCTTGCCTATTTTTTCCGTCAAGCCGTAATTTTCGGGTTCCAGTTTTAAAGGTTAAGGATGTTGGTGAAATTACAGGTGCATTGGACTTGTCAACTTACGTCTTAGGGCGACGGGCGGAATGCAATGAAGTATGGACTTTTGAGACATGTGATAATAAATTTTTGCATTAAAAACTGTAACTTCTGCGTATGCTTTTGCTGATGATAAGTTCAGCTCTTACAGGTTGTCGTGATATTTGAAATACATGTTGCAAATGACAAATGTATACAAAGTGCAACCCCTTTCTTACTCGTTCTTCTCAAGGGAATCTGCCTTACGAATGAGTATAGGAGTTTCATTAACCCGACGATTTCAAATGTAATTTGCTTACCTATGAAATAAAGAGTCTTTGAGATCGAGTTTGTCAGTATAACGTAAATACTAATTAAATTATTCATTTGAATACTGAGAGACGGTAGAGTTATAGATGCAAGGGTCATTAATTTTAATTTCAGTTATGTCGAGTTAGTAAACTTACAACTTGTACGTTATATCTATAAGTTACTGTTATAGATATAACGTAAAAATTATACATAGTTATACAAATACTCTAAGTAAGTACTCGAGAAGTGAATCCTTACATAAGCAAACTGATTTGTGGAACTAGGGCGCCTGCTCGTCGTCAATGTGACCGCTGAGCATCGATTGTAACCAAAGTAGTCTGTGTTAGATCAGAGTTGTTGCTGATTCAGGTTTTTACACATCAGCCGATGCTGGTGCTGATTTTTACTTTAACATCAGCAGATGTTGGTGCGGATACTGATTTATCTGTTTAAAAAATCGTGAAATATGTACAGATATTTATTGAATCAACGTGAAAAAGCTACTACGTGAAAAGTTAAATATAATAACGTGTTCAGGATGATGTTGAGACTACCCCGGTACTGCAGCGCCTCCGGGATGTTTGCGTTGGCTAATTGAATTACTTTCATGCGGAAAAAAGTAGCATCGTTGGTTAGAAGGTTCCGGGGGGAGTAACAACAGCATCCTGAAGGTTGTGGCAGAGGACCACAGAGCGACTGTACTGAGGCATCTCGTACGGGCAATGATTCCACACGAGATACCTCGTAAGTACATGACTTTTTAGATTTTAATTAGTTAAGTAATATGTTATAGTATAATATTCCTACTAACAATAGCTTAAAAGTATTTTTTTCTCTATTATACTAAGATCATTGGATCTTGTCTGAAAATAAGTATTTTGAATTTGAATAAAAATTTTCACAGATGTAATGAATGATGAATTGCTCTACTGTATCGGTGTGGTGATCTAACTTGACATTTCAAACCATTTCAACGAACGTAAATTAAAACGTGGTTAGTTAAAATCAACATTAAATAGTTAGGTAGGTCCAGTTTGCTTAATGTCAAAACGATGGAGGCAATGAATGACACCTTGTGAGTAGAGCTTAATGACTTCTCCCAAAGCCCAAGTCCAGAAGGCATCTTGCAACGACAGTTCCATTGTTAAATTTTATAAATTATTTATTTTATTTTATTTTTTTTATTTATTTATTTATTTCAGGCAACTAGGACCCATAGATACATACCTTACAGACTAACATACATATAATATAACAATAATATAATAAAACAATAACAGAAATATTAAATAAATACCTTACGGACTAATCATAAACACAATATAACATGATAATATACATATAACACTATTTACTTACACGTATAAATTAAGACTCAACAGTCAAAGAAGAGACTTGTGCTCAGCAGAGTGGAACGTCGTACATGCTGTATAAGGCACGGAGCCGTGACACGTGGATTGTTATTGTTGGCTAACAGGTGTCGGAGTCAATAAGCGTACGCCTCTGGTTGGCGTCGAGCTTCCTCGCGTTTATTAGTGGCAGATATCTGGGAGTTGCCGTGAGAAGATTTCATATAAACACGATTTCATCCAAACTAGTCAAGACAGTAGACGAGACTTGCCGCAGACGAAACACACGACGTCGTCTTCGTTCTTATTGTGTGGGTACAAAGCTTTTTGCGACCAGCTCAATGATAAGTATGTTGACTCCCTTAACTAGTAAGCTGAAATTGGATAGTCTAAACTACGACCTAACCTACCATAACCTTCCATTACAAAAAATGCCGATGATAATGCGTAGCAACTGCGCCAAGGCCTCGAAAACTAATACGTAAGTTAATCCTATTCAATCTATTGCTTCGATTGATTGATTTTATGGAGCACGGTAAAAGCTTTTTATTTGCTACGAAAGCAATTTGGATCGATGTGCGTGAAGGTCGCACGAGCACCTATATATCTTTTCTTAAAATAACTTTGAAGGATCATCACAGGTATGTAGATTAATACAGTGAATCAAATTTTCATTTTCATCTTTTAGAAAAAAAATCTGTAAATGAATTAGATGCTTTTTGAGCTGAAGGTAAGTGCTATTCGGATTGCGAAATTTCATTTACGGCAGAGCTGTCAGTGGCAAAGATGGCTGAATATTTGAAAAAGTAAACTGAGGTAAAACGTAAGCAGCAAATGTTGTAATGTAAGACATTGTTCGTTCATTACCTACTACTAAGTTGGACTACGTGCCATTTCTTTTATGTACGTCTGGTGAATGAACCCTGGAGAACAATCGCTGAGCACCCTACGACGATTGGCAAATCCCTTCAGCACGATGGCAAGTATTGTGTGTATGCCATCGCTACAATAAGAAGAAGACTAAAGTTGGAGAACACATATTTAACAGTATAGCTAAAAATTTAGGTAAAGTTAGGCGCGAGAGAACCCCAGCTTATTTCAAATCATCTTAGTTGTCGATAAAGTGCCAATGGCAGGGTTTTGTACGATTGGCGTTCTGCTAAAAATTAATCGTAGTGGCTACAATCCAACAGCCATTGCAATTTTTCGGTATTTTGCTCTTCAACTGCGAGTGGATGGCACGCCGATGACGTAGTCTACTAATAAAAAGTAAAAATAAAAAGTAGAAAACTAAATTGGATTACACGAGGTAAAAATTAAGATATGCATAGTAATTATTCTATTACTATTCCCGTTGTAGTTCTAATTGTTAGTGATTGAATGAATGAATGCCATCGCTGCCATTACACGGACACTCAATTGAAACTCAAAGTCAAAGTCAAATAATCATTTATTCCATAGGTAACATTCTTAAGAAATGTTTACACTTGAAAATGTCATTTTTTAAGCTAACTCGTTCACTGTGCCAACTTCCCTGAGAAGAACGAGCAAGAAACTCTAGGTATTGCTCTTTTCAAATAAACTTGAATGCTACAGAATACATTTTGAATCATATTTATGTGGAATCTAGACTCATGTTGTCTTTCCATACATCTTAATCTAACACGTGGTGTACAATTTTGTAATATGACTTTTCAATTAAAATGCTTTTAATGTTTTAAGCTTAGGAAATTGTAATATTAATATATACTCCGGAATTTTATTGCAAAAACGTGTACAGTTCCCCATAAAAGAATCGTTTACCTTAGTTAAACGAAATCGTGGTACCATGAGTTTGGAATTACTTCTTAAGTTAATATTATGGATATCTTCTTTCATAGCGAAATTATGTATATTTTTACTGCCATTGCAACTAGATTTTTAATGAATAACAAATATTGTCATAATTGCAATGTAATCTCACAACGGAACTGCAATGTCCAGTGGTTTCAAGAACAAAACAATGGACTAGTTTAAGTTATTTGTGACAAGATGTCGAGAAGAAAGCGATATTCGAAGATTCTGGCAAAGAGTCCAGACTTGTATCACGTCATCCTGATTCGTGTAGTTTTTTGGCATCATCACGCCTAAATTTTATTTGTAACTCGTTTGTATCGTTACGTTCTTCCGGGAAACGGTTTGCCTTGCATTATTTGTGTATTGTTTAGCTGAAACTTTTATTGCTCACCTATGTGTGTCGAGGTTTATCGTGTGTAAAGCAATATAAACGCTGTATTAACACTAGGTCAGTGACAAGAACCTATAAAGGTTCTGAACGCAGTTTAATGGTTTTTCGTACAATGTGTATGAGGTTATTTTAATATTTGTTTAGTGTGCTAAACAAGCGAGATATAAACGTACTTTAAAAGCTAAATTAAATTAATTTCATTATTTCTAAACTTCTTATCGACTTTTGTGAGAATTAATTTTAACCACTAAACCACTAAATAAATAGAATAAAAATATTCGAGTACCTAAAAAGATTACCGATAAAAATTAGATCTTTTCTTTTCTTGTACGATTTTTTAACTCAAACTTAAACATATTTTCACGGGTGGCTACGGATCCATACGAGTATTAATTATTAAGGGGATATTAAAAAAAAGCGACCTATTTTAAAGAAAAGTAAAAATTAAAATGTAATGTGACTTTTTTGTATTATAACTAAATATATTCAACGTGAATATTGATCATTGAGATGAGCATAAAGATCTCTTCGAACTCTTCTCCACAATGCTGCCCATGTACTTTCTAATTAAATGTGATTCCTCCTCCAAAGCGTTGCATCAAAAAGATATTATCGGTTCAAAATCAAAAGCGGTAAAATGATTGACATGTGCCTGCATAAAGTCGAGTGCGTGTTAAAGTATGCGCGTACGCAACAGACACGAATATTGAAAGGACCGCCCTTGGCACGCCTTTCATTGGTTATTCATTAGAGCATCTTGGAATTTGGTTAACAAATAGTTTTGTTTGTTAAGGATATGTTTGAACTATATGTTAGCTTTGGAATAGGAGAATTTGGTTCTCCCTTTTTGTTTTGCATGAAGAAAATTTTAGAGTGTTTTTCGAAATTAGTAGTACGAGAAACTTTTAAGGTTTAACTCTATAAAAATTGCCTATGGCCTTGTTGACAGAGTTCTACGATTTAGAACTAAAGATGACTAACGTACCGTGGGCAACAAGCGGCGAGTGCTTAACGCTGATTGGAAATTTTTTTCACCACGACGGCAAGCATTATTGTGTATGCCATCGATACAAAGCGAAAAAGACCACTCTTATATGTAGACATAGAAATGCGAAAAAGACGTGCGATTCGCGTCGACAGTGGTTCGAAGTCTTATTGCAAGGACTCCGTGTTAATAAAATTCTATTGATGTCATTATCGGACATATACCGCACGTTATATACTCTTATTATGGTACACACTGTATACGGTTATCAGTAGTGAAAAGGAAATGGCATGAGACTTGTGTTATATATATACGGTGTGGATACAGTTAGCGATACCGGGGCGATGACCGGTGTGTTTGTGATATCATGGTATTGTTTCTGCATTCGCGTGCTCAACGTGCCGACTAGATCTGGAGGTGATTTCAGGCTATTGTTTAAGAATTTAACGAAATGAAAATATTGCAGAAGTGATCGTGAGTGATACCTCTTTTGCGGATTGCAAATGCCGAAAAATGTTTCAGGGGAGCATGTTTTAGGTTTTAACGACTGTCTCAAAATATTTGCGTAAAAAAAACCACTGAATTTTTTTTTCAAAATGGCGCGCGCCTTCTCCCTTTCAAACAACTACTATATTTCTTTGAAAAAAAGAAATTCATAAGAAATCCTGCTTATTCGACATTTCAAAAATCTATCAATCCAATTTCGATTTAGGTTTTGTTGCATTAATGCTAAGTACTACATGGAAGTAATAAAATTATGAAATGAATCGAATCCGCAGAGATAATATCATTCCTTTGTGATACGATCACAAAAAAAACCTCTTTAAAATCAGTCCACTCGTTTGGGACCTAAAGTCAAAGTCAAACAATCATTTATTCCATAGGTAAATTTTTTACACCTGAAAACGTCGTTACGTCATACGATACCACAGACACATACACAGACAAAGGTTTTAAACTTATAATTCTTTTTACGTGGGGGTTGGAAAATGATTACATATTTGTAGACATTATAAAAAAACAATTCAACACATAATTATGAATGACGTACTTAACATTATGAACATATCGCACTGCTGTTACAATAGTGTTGTAATTCATAATCTAAGATACCTACTTGACTCAAAATTACACAAACGTTTTGTGACCTAGGTCTCGATAAAACAATCCTTTCTAAAAATAACTAGACGATGACTAGATTATGTCTTCATAAGGGTAGTCTTATTGCGACTGTTAATTTGTACTGTTATTGTTCAGCTATTTGATTTTTTTATCTGATTCATTACTACACTTTTTGAATAAATGAACCATAACATAACTCAAGTCCAATTAAGTCTCTAAAAAGCAACTCGGTTACAACCATACAAAAAAAAAAGAAAGCATTACGAAATTTGTTTTACTCTGTGTTTCAACGTACAGTGTAATATGTGTATGCGTTCGTGCTCAATGCTCAAACAAGTGATCTTTAATCGTGGTGCACGGTTTAACGTGCTCAGATTTTTGTGGCGCCGCCGCCATGTTTAAACTAATAATTATTTTTAACCGACTTTGAAAAAAAGGAGGAGGTTCTCCATTCGACTGCTTTTTTTATGTATGTTAAGCGATAACTCCAGCCTTATATGATAACTCCGAATTTGTGAACCGATTTTGATGATTCTTTTTTTGTTGGAAAAAGGGGACCTTTTATAAAAAAGTTATTGGAATTATCGCATATAATTATGTCGGAGTAATCGCATAACATACGCACAAAAAGAAATAAAAATAAATTCAGTCGAATTGAGCACCTCCTGCTTTTTAAAAGACGGTTAAAAAGAGAGACAGCGCTATACAAAAATAGTATGGTAAGAAATCCCATGAAAGACATTTCAGTGTGCATGTTAATACGTGTTTATTTCACTACAGCGTATTCAATGGTCAAATCGCATCAATCAAAGGGATAAATAGTCATCGTTGAATTAACGAGCTTGTTAAACCATTTATTGGTGCAGGGAAAGTAACGTCGGGGCAGTTAACCTATCTTATACGAGCAGTATAGGTATTTGTAAGACATGTATGTCATGTTATAAGACTTTCTCTAACGTTGTTTACGAACCTTCAGCTGCCATACTTTCCATAACATAAAGTTAATTTATACATCATAATAATTTAATATAAATATTAAATTAAATGTCGATGATTGATGGAAAATAACAATGTGCACATTGTTATGATTAGTAAATTAATACGTTTGCTGCCAGGTGTCAGGTGGTGGTACATCACTATTTCTGAAGTTCGAAAGAGAATACAGTCGAGCTCAGAACCTTCTCCTTTTTTTTCAAGTCGGTTAAAAATAAAATGTTACGACGCAGATCAACAGATAGCAGCTATATTGTGTTTGAGCTGATATGATTTATTTTGACGAAGACTTGCATATGTATTTTAGTTATCGTTGAAGAAACAATAACCGACGCAACAAGAGCGAATAAACAGACTTTAGAGGTCGGTTTTTTGGGTTTGTGGCATCTGAACCCGGGGTCGTTTTAAAGTTGCAACGTAAACTGAATGAGCCAAATGTGAGTATCGTGTGATCCCGGGACCGGTTGTTTACCAAAAATAATTTAATTTGATTCGCATCCAGTCCCGGGTTCAGCTGCACCTCGAGAGAAGACATTAAATTTGTATCGTCGAGTCCGAATTAATTTTCAATAGATATTGGTACATTTTGTTGATTTAAGGGGAGATGAGCTTGTTTCCGAACACTAATCCGATGAAATATTTTTGTTAAGGCAACCGATTAATGTTCGAAATATGTTTTAATGTACGATTTTACATACATACGAGTAACTCAAAACTCCCAAATTACCTATTGTCTAGAAACCGTTGGATTTGGAACAAGTTGTATGGTGGTTTTACGCATGATTTAAAAGAAAATTATATTGCGTAATTGTGTATTGTATACACTTAAATAATGAAGCGAAGATTTGGAACGCTGTATCGCCTCCTATTCGCTAAAATTACTTCATCAGCTCATCACCCCTTAAAGCAACAAAATGTACCAACATCTATCGAAAATGAATTCAGGTTCAGACGATACAAATTTAATGTCATCTCTCGAGGTGCAACTGAACCCGGGACTGAATGCGAATCATATTTAATTACTTTTAACAAGCAACCGGTCCCGGGATCACACAATACTCGCATTCGGGCCTATTCGGGTTCCGTTGCATCTTTAAACCGACCCCGGGTTCAGATGCTACAAACCCGGTTTATTTTATAAAAAAGGTAAGTATTAAACGTATATTTAACAAGAATAGAATAAGAGGCATACTTAAGTACCTCCTCGTTTTTTGACGTCGGTTACAAACTAGTTTGTTTAATATGGTAAAGTAATCAGTAGTTAGAAAGAAGTAGGTTTGAATCAATAAACCAGCCGCCAGATTTTTGCCTCAACGAATGAGGAATAACAATAAGATGGTTGAAATGTGTTATAGCAAAAAACAATCCAGCAAAAGGTAAAAAGGTGTAGACGATGCTATCAACCTAATGGCAGTTCGAAAGCGTTACGCACCACTGAAGCGGCACTCACTTGAACGCAAATTAGCTAACGTATAAAATGTCAGAAAGTACTTTGGTCTCATACGTTGGTCTCTACATGAAACTAAAAAAATAATGGCATCAGTGCCGTATTAAATATCAATAAGTTTTTTAAGGTCCCAGGTGACGAGACGAACTAGGCGTGCGCTTGGTGGAAAGCGACACGCCTGATAACAGTTGCAATGCCACTCAGAGCTTTAAATCGCAAACATCTGAGGGACACTCCCACTGCCCCCGTCACCCTGAGACATAAGTGTGTACCAGCACCTTTACCCTTTCAAACCTTACATTACTGCTTAACAGCCGAAATAGGTAAGGTGACAGAGTGGCAGTAGGTACTTCGCTGAACGAACTTTACTGCTACAAAAAATATCTTATGTTCCAAAAGTTTTTCCGGCACGTTCTTTTTGTTAATTTGTACGGAGTTTCATCTTTTTTATGACAATAAGTGTAAATAAGTATTGCGTGTGTGCGTATTAAGGAAGTTTTAATTATACTTGCTAATAGGAAATATTCACGTACTCTGGAGGAAATGCGTTGGCCCTAAAGTATGTACGAAGTATTTATTTGCCGGGATATAATGCAATACTTTGAATCGGGAACGTGGCAAGTGCTCGTGGAAGTACTTTTTCCGTTCACGATCCTGATTAGCTGAAGCAATGATCTAATTGCTCAAGAAAATCTAGTAACTATGTGATGTCGACAGACGTAATTTTTTTACAGTTCTAATTGTAACTAAATAAATAAATAATTATAACTTTACTTGAGTTTACATAAGTTTACTTGACCGTTTTCGCTGTTTTCATTCGTATGTGCCAAGTTTTATTGAAATCGGTTAACGGAAGTGGGTGAAATTCAACAAAACCGGATTCATCCCTTGATTTGCCAATCTTAGAGGTAAAATATGTTCTTCAAATTTTAATAGGACCACGACGACGAGTAAACCCTTTCCGACAAAAAAAGAATCTAAATCGTTTCACAAAAGTCGTGTCACATACACACAAAAAATACAGACGAATTGAGAAATTTGCTCCTTTTTTAAAGTCGGTTAAAAACCACGAACCTTACCAGCAGTAGAAATTCTATGAGTGATTGTTTAAATACAATTAGCATGTGCGTAATCAATGCGTGCAAAGCTGCAGACACGTGCACTTGGGAGGCTTTATGCACGTGATGTGCTGTCGCAATTACTGCAACTGCTGCTGTAATACCTGTTGTGAGTCGGTCGACACGGAGCATTTTCTTTTCCGCAGTATTTGAACATTATTTTTTTAAACTCGTTTTTCGAAATGAGAGTATCTAGTATTTATACTCTCGGAAGAAAGAAAGGCACGTGCAGAATTTTTAAAATTCGGAGATTTCTAAACGAGTTTAAAAATATCCAAGGTTTTTCTGAATCTTTGTCTGTCTTTGAGAGAAAAGTTTAAAGAAATGAACATTCTTACACTAGTGTCACAGTGCATTTATAAAAATGTTAATTATGTCAAGAAGAATAGTCATTTTCTAATGACAGACATAACATTGTACGAGGAATAAAAATAAACTACTTGTTCTTGATAGTCGTCTTCACAAAGTCATAAATTAATTTCGGGGGCAATGTAAAACGCTTCTATAATAAGATTCCGGTTAATATTCAAAATTAGCCACTTACGAGATTAAAAATTATAGTGAGACAAAAACTTTACATTTAAGGTTTGTTATACAGCTTCGGGAGCGTTCCCACTATGTCGTGACGACAGAATGTCGTGCAGTTTACAGTGTCGTAGCTTGTATATTTAAATGAAGTTGTTCACATATAGCAGGACACGATTAACTGTCGTTCACGATTTTTTATCATTACAACGACAAACTGTCGTCACAGTGGGAACAACTAGAACGACAGTCGTCAGACGATAAAAAAAGTCACGATAAAACGTGACGACAGATTGTCGCCGCTCCTATTGTCGTCACGATCTAGTGGGAACGACAGTCGTTCAACGATAAAAAATCGTCCACAACAGATAATCGTGATATGGGAACAGGCTAGACACGACAGTCGTCCAACGATAATAAAACGTGACGACATAGTGGGAACGCCCTTCTATGTACTTGGATGACAAAAACCCGTGGAAGTGCCGCGTTTAGCTCTCGTAGATAGTCTCGATCTTGTAGGTAGTAGAGGTTTGATTTGATGAATATAGTAAAAGATAAATGTGTTTTAACAACGACCAACCCTTAAAGAATTTCTTGCTCATTCTTCTCAGGGGACGCTGCCTTACGAATGAGCAGGAGAGTTTAATTAATATGACGATTTCAAGTGTAATTTGCTTACCTGTTAAATAAACATTACATGAGTTTGAGTCTGAGTTTGAAAAACATAAAAACATAAAATATATTGTTGTTATTAACTTGTTTATTTATGTTAAATACATGACATATTTTATACAGAAATTGTTCTTGTATAAAAAACAAATAAATTTAAAAATAAACAAATAAATAAATAAATTTTCTCTTATAAACTGAGTAAAATAGTTATTTGTTATGCAAGGCCGCAAAGCTGTTGTTTGACGTGAGTGCTTGCATTGAAACCTGAGCAAGCGAAGGGCTAAGATTGAATGGTTCAAAAATAGAATCTTGAGCGTAGCGAGGATTTCAAAGCACGTGACGCAAAACAATTTTGCTGCCGAGCGAAACACGCACTTTTCACGTCACTATAGCGAGGAAAATGGTAGATGAAAGAAAAACAGCTGAACTTTAAAACATCTTTTTTTTTTTCAAATAAAAGAAAAAGTTAATCTTCGGATGCGTCGTGAATTTACACCTCATCAATTTTTATTCTTGCTTGTACGTTTGTTTTGTGTGTTTAAGGGATTATTGAATTATTTTAGTTCCTCGACGAATTATAATGATTTAATAAACACAATTAATTATCCTTGTCGATTTAATGTCAACAATAATAAGAATAAAATATACCAACGGATTTATATTATTTATGTAATGTACGACAATCGCGTAGTTTAGCATGTCATTATCTTTTTTTTTCATCGACAGGAAAAGTTAGGTGTACCACAGTAGGTACATCGTTAAGTTTGAATTTCAAAAACATTTTCCAAGCTAGCGTGCAAAAAACTCTTTGGCGCGCAGATTTCTAATGACAAAGGAAGCCTTTCCGAGCTAGTGAGGTGAAAAAATTCTTATAACTGTATAATAAAGGGCATAACAAACTTAAACGTGTAATGAAACTAAAGAGCATAATTTATAGTCACTGCGTGTTTTGTGTTACTTATGAAGTATTTATTGTAATTGAACCACATAATAGCGGCACGCTACTGTACATTATTAAGTAAAATCCTATGATAAGAGTGTTGATTATTGATGTCGATTGTGCCTTTTGCTTATTGTGTACACAACAACTATTGAGATAGATTTCTACAAAAAGTCAGGTAGATAGCGTTTTTTTTCGTGATCACGAATGTGTACATAACTTAATTTTGATAAAAATGAAAACAAACCGGTGGAGTAATTAATTAAATAATTTAATATAAATTCAATAAAAATTTAAATGATCGATATCTTTCGCGTTGGATGAAACGAACAACGCGGCAGTTGTGTAATTAGCATCTTTATATTTACAGGGGCATTATTGCTGAACCCAAGAACTAAATTTCGTAGGGTTGTACAGATTGAGAAGCTTGACAATATCGTTCGTGGATGCTAATAATTTTACAAATACCTTATGTAAAGATTTCTTTAACTTGTTATTTTTGAGAGGTGGGAACTTCGTGGCCAACGCACATTTTATCCTTAGTATAGGCATCTGTCTCCCACAAATTTATTTACTCAACGTGTAAACTGTTCCTAGCTGTAATATGTATTTTGTGGAGTATAATCTCAGTACAGAGTAAAAAAAAACCGACCTCAAAAGTCATTCATCCCCTAGGCCTTAGAGGTGGAATATTTTCTCGAAATTTAAATGTAGCCACTACTGGGGGTACCTTCTTTTCTACAAAAAAAGAATCTTGAAAATCGCTTCACAAATGCCGTTATCGCGTAACAAACATACAAAAAAAAGAAAAAACATATAGTTGACACCTCCTTGAAACCTCCTCCTATTTTGAAGTCGGTTAAAAACAAACTTATTATTATTATTATTTATTCTAAGGGAAACCTACAGCGGAAGTCGAACACGATATGTAACGAACAAATAAATTCGTAAGTAACTATTTGTTATTTACGTACACGTGCTATGTTACGATAAACGGTACTTTGCTTTTGACTTGCTAATTTGAAGACGCAACGTCGTCACCGGCAGATAGTAGAATCACAAAACTGCAAACCATAGTCCAGAATTTATTAAGGGACATTCAAACAAGCTAAGTCGGTTTAAGTAAATGATCCATTTTATTACTAACGTAGAATTAGAGATACTAATCTAGAGATTTTAACAGCGAGTAAAGTACAGACTTTTATGTTTAAACTTTCAAGTTATTGCTTGTTTAACTACCGAGCTATTTACGTACCGGGTTTTAATACGACATTTCCATATAAAATGGGCTTTCTGGTACAAGATTATCGCCTAGATTAGAAACCGTTAAAGTAAAAGTTTTGGGTCAAGTAACTAATCGAATTGGAGTATCAAAATCAATTTAGGGTAAGACTGAGATTCGAAAGGTAATAAATCGTTATCATCCTATTTAAGAGCCAGGCTGTTGTCGATGCCTCTCTCTATTCCCACTAGTTCTGTCGGTTCTGTCCAATTATTCCCACCAGTTTTGTTGTCGTACGTACTATCCACTCCTCACGATTAATAGCCGGTTCCATGAACGCCTTACAGTTTTATTTGTTCATTGTATGTACATCATTCGAAGTCAAAGTGAAATAATTATTTTTTCCATAGGTAAAATAAATTTGCACTTGAAAACGTTATTTTTAAGCTACTGCTCTTTCACTGTGCTGACTTCCCTGTGAAGAACGAGCAAGAAAGTCTAGGGATTGCTTTTTTCAATTGAACTAAATGGAACCTGGAGTCAACACATTTTTTTCAATTCAAATATGAAAAGGTAAGAAATACAAGTCTGTAACGTACGAAAGATAAAAACTTAGCAATCATTCCTTGGATAATCAATAAAATTTCACAAAAAGCTTACACGACGGTCAGACAGGAGTGCTTTGAAATGGATTGAAAAGGAAAATTATGACAAGTTTCAAGGTTTGTAAGAAATATAACAAAGTACATTAAAAACGTCCAAAGTTGCTAAAGAAACATAGGTACCTTTTGTGACCTATTTCGTAAACAGATTACGTGATTATGCTACGCCACTGACTTTTATGTTCTCATGCGTCTATATATGGTACCAATACAGCACTTAGTTTAGTGCCATACAGTAAACGGGCCTATAACAAGTAATCGCGATTATGGTTAGCGTAAGGCCAGGATTTGCGCCGGTCAGACCGGTCTCCCGGAGAACGTACGATCCAGTTTGACCGAGCAGTGCTTTCTTCGGTGTGTCCTGGAGTTATGTGGACGTTTACAAAATGAATAAAACAAAGCGCGTTGAGTTATAGATTGTTAGTAGGTTGTAAAGGGATTTACGTCATGGCTCCTTTGACAAACGTCGTTTGTGTGTCACTATTTGATTGAACATTTCAAGAACTGTAAAGCAATGTTCGTCTTATTACACAGAGTGAGGTAATCGGAGTGAATCAAATCTCAGAGGGAAATAACGAACGGGTATTGCTAATTCTGGCATAACTTGTGATTACGCGCCCTTTGATCTCATCAGCGCTACATCTCGTATACTTCCTGCAGTTTAGTGAATTAAAAAATAATAAGTGCGTCTCTCTCCGAGCGGTGATCATCGGCAGAAGTACTTTCATTTATATTATGTTACGTTGACCTTTTGAAGTCATCGTGGCTTCACGAGATCGATATATCAACATTTATCACTATGTAATCTGTTACGCAATTTGATCCAATGATCGCTTTATGAGGAAGTTATTGGGCTTTATAAGTCTAGGGTCGTAAGATATTATAGTTTATCTTCTTTACCTGTTAAACCGAACCAGCGTAAAGAAAATGTTGTAAACTATCTCCTCTGAAAATTTCAATTGACATTGCTCTCGAATCTCGACCCAGCCAAGAAACATGAGTCTATTTCCAGTTAAGACAGGATTAGCAAAGTCACTTTATATAGAAGCCGACGACGTTCTCAAAGCGGTCTTTTAAAGACGTGTGCGGCATAAACAAGCAACGAATGCAAGACTCGTAAGGCGCGAGCGCGCGTCGCGTAGTGAGAAATGCAAGTTCAAGATTTTTGCACGTTTACTCATTGTTTACAAAGCCTTTACACGAGAAAAAGCTATAGTGATACGGTTATGAGTACAATTCATGTTAGAGACCTTTTAACATTGTCTGCAGTCTAAACGCAAGCTCACTTTTGTCCACGAGTATCTATATATTTAAATCATCGTAAAAAGGCACCACCTGACCGTGACCACGCATACGTGTTGAAGATAACGCGGCAACATCATCACACAAAGCGAGATGGATCCCAGGTGTTCTCTCATAAATCTTAAAGATGGTATCTTGAGTCTTTTATGCAGTGGGAATGCTTTAAGAACATGCGTAGTAGTCTCAAAAGGAGTGGCAGGGGAGAGTTCCCAACGTACGGAAGAGACCGCGACATTGCACGTCCTTGAAAGCCCGCTTACACAAGGTTATGTGTGTTTAGGGGAATACATGAAAAGTATATTTTAATTAAAACTTCTTGATTAAACTTAATTCAGGTACAACAACTTATATACATAACTTAGAATCATCCATTGTTTCGTATGTGCAGGAACTACGTAAGTTTTAAGATGCAATTTATTTTTGTTTTTTTTTTAGAAGAGCAAGGAATAGGCAGCAGGCAGCGGTGGAGGGAAACTCTTATCTTTACGAAAATTGCATAATTTCGACAATAACGTTAGAACACTCACAAAGCACAGAAAACAATGAATATCAAAAATATAAGTCAAAAGTATATAAAAAAAAAGGTATGTAACGTATGTGGCGAACAGTATATATGCTTTCTTTTTTTCAGTATTTGTTTTCCACAAAAGTTTTCTAGATATTATATGTTATTTTGAAAAAGTTTATTTAACTGAATTTATTTATTTATTCCTACAAAAGACTGTAAATATTCTGTGCGTTATTATTATTAATATTTATTTTGGTGAAAAAACGGTAGAATGTCATCAAAAAGATCACAAGAAGAAAAAGAAAACCAAAGACAAAAGTTCTTACGTTTTCGCGATTATTACACATAGGAAATGAAACATTTTCCGGATTTAAATTGCGTATATTTGTTTTATGAAACAAACCAACGTTTCGTGTCCGAAAGGTTACTTAAACGTTGTCCGAAACGTTTTGAAAACAAATATAAGCGACTTAAATCCGGAAAAATACTTTCATTTCAAAGACAAAGGTATAAAAAATCATATAATAAGGATGGTGCTGGAGTGTTTTAGTGTTGTATTAGTTTTAAGTGACGGTATATGATTTGTGAACGGCAACTGAACCTTATTTGCGTCAAAAATAAATAAATATTCAGTAACGAACGAAGTTACAGGAAACACCGCATCGTAATAAAAAATAAATCACTTCCAATTACCAGTATCTTCTGCGATACCATTACTCATTTATGACGGGCATTAATTTAGTTCACTCGTCCATGGAGTCATCCAAACAATTCCAGATGGTATGACGTGTAGACTGCAAAAATAATCTAAAGTGTGAAATATTTGTAAACATTCTGAGGCAATCAGCAACTACGGAGCACGCTAATCAATAGACATAAAGCAATCGTTTTAGTGGCACTGTACCTACTTGCTGGTCAATGGCACTTAACAATTTAGGCTTTTTAAAGAAGTTTCAAGCTCCAGGCCTTGTGGCTTATCGCGATAACGATAACGATACCGTAGCAATGTACACAAAAGTGCTGGCACACTACTGATTACTCACTTTACAAGCCTTCTCCGAAATTGTTAGCTCTGTAAAACCCAAACACTTAAGTAAATCGTCTGTATACTTCCTTACTACAACACATTTACGAAAAACAGTGATACTTCTTTGTAGGGTTCGAAATTATAATTATCTTTGATAGTTTTTACGACAATTATGTTGATAAATATACTTACATAAATATTATAATATTATATAATAATATTTATAAAATTAATCGGAGAAACCTCAAAAAGGAGTCACAACCAAATCGTTTTACTAAAAGATTTTTATTTGTATATTTTTAGTTTTCTCACTGTTTATCATTTTTAGACAAAACTATGAATCCACCTATTTTTGCCGCCAAACAGTAATGTCAGCATTACTGTGTTCCGGTTTAGAAAAGTAAGGGTGCTGGTGACATTACAGGCACATGTGAGTTGTCAGCTTATGTCTCAGGGTGACGGGCGCAGCGGCAGTGCCCCTCAGATCTTTGCGATTTAAAGCTCTGAGTGGCACTGCAACTGTTTTGGACGCACGACTTGTTCATCCCGTCACTTGATATTATAAAAAAAATATCAGCATGGATAATAATCGGATATATATCAGATAATTATCACGTTAGTTATCAAAAAAGTAATATCTTGGTAATTTCGAACCCTGCTTCTAACTGTGATCTTCACGCAAGGTAAATACGTATAAGATAGGTAATCTAGAGCTTTGCATTCGTTGTGGTTTATTAAGCCGTTATGGAACAGCATACAGTTGCTCGTTAGTTACTTACTGCACTAGTTAACTAACGGGCCTGAAACGGCGAATCGAATGCAGACAAAACCAAAATATGCCTCTGCCATCAACTCAAGATCAATCATCCATCCTCTAAGGACAGGACGCACTAAGTGTCCGTCGTCGTAATGGCTTCAAATAATAATAGTAGGTACAGTTGTTGAAAATGTAATGTAAGATAACAGGCCTTGCGTCTATGCTTAATTGTATTTGAAGTAAATATTGTCAATTGTTACGGTAATTTGAATTAATGTAACGTCGTAATTACAATTGTCTATGGTGAATTTCCTGTTAGAGTAATCAATCTTCTTTACGGAGACGTACTTTTATTTGAGCGTAAACATCGTACCGTACACAGAACAATAATACAGTAGAAGTGGTTAGTTAGCGTCTGACGCGTGCCAACATTCGGTCTCGACAGACCTTCGTCCGTCATTAGTCCGCCATTTTCGCTTTGTATGATTGTGTTATTCTTTCGCGCAAATTCTTTAAAACCGCAGAAAAATCGCCTTATTGTGCCGTACCGACGATACCAATGATATGAAATACCCGTACTAGTATTTCATATCATCGGTAAGTCTTATTTTAAACAAAATTTCTATTTTCTGTTTTTTCTGATTCAGATGTTAATCGTTCGTCGTAGTCCAGCTACTGATCGCAAGATGGCAGCACTTAAGGTATTGAACTTTCAACGTTATAGCGACTGAGTAAAGTTTAAATTATATTAAAAGAATTTGTTACATCTTTTTGAATTAGAAACTATGACCAATCATTGTCAAAATTTCGTAGTTTATCATTTCTTTATGTGCGTCTTGGCGACGTCGATACCGATGGTAATCGAGGCTTAAAGCACTTCCATTGTTTTTTCTTCCGTAGTACCGTATCTAGTATGGTTTAAGAATAGGTAAATTTACGAGGAAATAAAGACGGGCACATAATCCGTCAGTGGTGACATAATGAGAACAACCTGCTAGTAACAGTACCGTAGACATAATTTGCATAAAGTCCACCAATCTCCATACACAATGCGCTCTCAGAAGGGGACTTGGAGAAATGCAAATATGAAAACGCCTACATGTGGCAACCAGCAACCTATTTAAAATCGACGGAAGGTCAGCGCGGAGATGAAACGTGTGTTCGGTGCAACGCGAGACGAGAGACGAAAATAAATGTGGTGAGAATGTTGCTAAATTATAATTAACATAACTTTCATGGACAGCCATGTTTGCTTTCTCAAAGAGGCTGACAACGTGTGGTATATAAGTAACATTCCCACAAAGTACTTCTGATTCAATAAAATCTTGTTTTTAGTAGACACTCGCACGTAACTTTATCAGAGATCGGAAACCTAAACTTCAAATAATTCTCTGTGTACTGAAATGAGCCAATTTTATTACTTTTTTTAGTTTGTGGAATTGTGTCTACTCATTTGCCAAGTTTTATGGAAATCGGTTAACAGAAAGTGGGTGAAATATAATAAAACGGACTCATCCCGTAATTTTCCACCCTTGTAAGTGGATTATTCTCCTAAAATTTGAATGGACTACAACTGAGGTAACTCCTTTTCAACAAACAAAAACCATTGAAATTCATAAATGTCTGAGTAATCGCGTAACATACAAAAAAATACAGTCAAATTGAGAACCTCCTTTTTTAAATCGGTTAAAATAGTTATATTTCTTTTTTACAATTACGAATATTTTCTTCTAGATACACCCTTAGTATAGTAATTGCTAGTTACACAATAAAAATAAAGAATAAATGCCACAATCTAATAATTCCGGGATTTGAGAAGGAAGTATTATCTAGTATTATTAATTATATCTGAAAAGAATGATGTCACTGAATGATACAAATGAAAGTTTTGAGGGGTGACCCTATAGCGAAACAACATCCCACAAATTGCCAATTATGTCAGACTTAATCTGAGGGGCCCTGCCACTATTCCCGTCACCCTGAGACATAAGATGAGAAGTTCCACGTGCCTGTAATTCACCAGCACCCTTACCCTTCAAAACCAGAACCCAGTAATGCTCACATTACTGCTTGACAGCAGAAATAGGTAAGAAACTAATAAATGAAAAGCACTGCGGTTGCGCATATTGGGCGTATCATGTTGGCGAATTCAAGGAAATCGCGACACATGGCCAGGATGTGTCATAAGCCAGGCGTGAATGCTGCATTTTAATAATACGCGTAGATATTTACGTACTTTGCATTGTCACTGATGAATTCCTTCGCATTAAAAATAGCACGTTACGTGTTAATAGGCCATACTACCTCAGCTTTATTTCTGAATTTAGTTTTTTACAAACGAAATTACAGATATTTGAAAACTATATCGTCTACTTATACGTGTTCTATTTGGTTCAATTGATTTAAATAAAAATCATTGCTGTAATACTACCTATTGAATACAGCGGTTTTTTTGTAAAATTTCGAGGTGAGGTCGTGTTTTTTTTCTATCGTGAAAAGGAATCGTGTTTTGACGCCGTACGTAAGCAGTGTACATCGTCAATTTTACTGTACATTTTTTCCAAAGTGATTGATACAACACTTTCACTATTATGCGAAATCAACCAAAGCCATTTGAGGTTGTATAAACTCCAAGGCGTTATTGTATATTGCTAGTCGTTTAGAGCGTAAATTAGTGTTGGTTTCTTGATGCAATTTATTCTTCTAGGCAATAAACACGAACATCAGTACTCATTTAATCAATTAATATCAAATCTAGGGCACATTTATAACCATTATGGCCTCGTCTTTGTAAATTGACCAGGCTTAACCAATGGAGTTGTCAATTCCGCTTTATTAGCGACAATTTACCTTTAAAATCATACGGTTCAGTTGGCAGTATTGTGGCAAATTACCAATTCATTAGCAAGTGACTAAGGGATTGTATTCAAAATCACTAACGATCGTTATTTACTTTTATTGGTCATTGCACTCTCTACTCGACCGTGAAATTGCCCACTCCTCGTATTTTTTGTGATCATTCATGGTTGATATGGGTGATTGCTGGAAATGTTGTTTTAGTGTTCTAAATTACTAAATAAGTTAATTATTAATACAAAGATCGAACACTCAGAAAAAACACTCAGAACTCGACTTTTTAGTTGTTGAAAGACCAAATACAAAGACACGACGCAAGCACATAGAAAAATTCGTGAGGTCCGTTGATTCGTTCCGTGGCTTAGTTGGTATAGCGTCTGGCACGGTATGCAAGAAGACGTCTGTTCGAATCCGACCGGATCGAAGGAATTTTTTCTGAGTGTTTTTTCTGAGTGTTCGATCTTTGTATTAATAATTATAACAAACTAGTGGAGTAATTTCACAAAAAATAATTGAATATCAATTCAATAAAAATTTAATTAATTAAATAAGTTAAGTTATGGAATTCGCAAATGTTATGCTTCTGTATTTGTTTATGGTTTGGACGTTACCATTTTTTTTACTAACTTTCTTTAGGCACATAGACGAATTCGTAAGGTCTGATGACACGTTCCGTGAGGGAGCGATACCCCGGTATGGCGAAGTCGCTGGTTCGAATCTACCCTCTATTTTTATCTACTATCTTTATATCAATAATAATGTGTTTTCACAAATAATTAACAAAATAAAATAACTTTTTTTATTGAAAAGAATTTAGTTCGTCGTTTCGGGCCCCTTGCATGTCCCATGGTACCTGTCAGCCATGACCATGGAATCTGTTTTCGCTCGAAACGTTATTTTGTTTAATGGAACAAAAATATACGCGATTTACGTCCGAAAATTACTTTTTTATAAAAAAAAACAACTAATTAGCTTGAGGACTTACATCTATTTGCCAAGTTTTGTTAAAATCAGTTAACGGAAAGTGAGTGAAGTTCATTAAACCGGATTCATCCCCTAGTTTGGCACTCTTAGAGGTGGAATATTTAAACGGGACCAATAAATACTGAGGTACCCTCTGTCCAACAAAAAAATCTGTTCACAAATGCTAGAGTAATCGCCTACGCACACAAAAAATACAACCGAATTGAGAAACTCCCCCTTTTTTTAAGTCGGTTAAAAATATATAACTACTTAGTATTAAAAGCATCATAATATTCAATAAAATAAATACTACTACTGTCTGTAGTTTGCCATCGGCAGCGGAAAGCGGAACACGACAAGTCAAAAATACAACCCTACTAAAACTTTACAATGTTTAAATGTTATGATGATGGCTAGTTACACATAGATATACATTTCTGTATAATGTAAACAGATACTACGAAGTTTACTGCTTATCGACGCAATTAACTTCTCGGTATACAAAACACATCGTTGACAATGACAACGATATAGTCAATGTGACTTTTGAGACATATTTATTATTTATTAAAATACAATATAAATCCAACGCTCAAAGGAAATGTAGCATTTATTACTGGTCTCCCACCGAATTACAAGGGTAGCTTTATTATAAAATTACTTTTTATTGATTTCACACTTCAAAAGCAATACATTTCCCAATAAAAATCTCACAAATAACGTTCATTATTATTAAGGTGTGAAGTCTTGGACAAAGTTAGTCTTTTTATAGCGATATCCATTTTATTTTAAAATGTGTAAGTAGTTAGTTGGCTCTCGTTATTTAGTCTCTTGGCATCAACAGGTAGAAGAACACAACAACTAAAAGAACTCGAATGTTTAATTAATTGAATATCCCACGTTGTTAAGGTTCCAATCCAGTACGGCACCAATTCATTTGTCTACATTCATAGATGGATGAGTTTCTCTTGTTAGTACGGTTCGTTGGTGTGATTGATGATATGCCACCTTGGGTTATAAATGTAGTTTGATGAATGCGACCTTAAAAACCTGCCCGAGTCACCAATTCCGCCTAAAACTTCTGTAATAACTATCATAATATCCAGTGTATTACAATTTACCTATGCCCGTATACTTGTTATGGATTACGTCAAATTATGACAGCGTCTCCAAAAATATTATAATAATTCATAATTCTAAAGCAACTGCTGCAAATGTGTGAATATTACCGTATAATCATAACAATTTTAAAAATGCGTGGGGAAACGCCTGGAGCCTTAGACCACCTGCTCAAGTGTTAATAACAAATCAACACCGACTTTCTAATAGAAGAATTGCTTTATAAGGATTGAAATCAAAGTGCATTGCCCTTTGGCAGTAACTCATATTTATAATCGGGTACAGCGCTTTAGGCAAAATGAAGCTATACTATTTTGTTTATATTACACGTACTTTTAAGTCGAATGGTTTACCTTTGCGGTATTATAGGGGTAATTTATACATGAACTATGTGGGTAGATGCGAATCACGGGTCGTTCACCCTTAACGTGGGTGAAGTCTAGCACCAAGTTTCGCTTTATGGAAACGATGTGATTTTCTTTATGGGAATAAGATTCTATCGACATGACAAACGCAGGAAATTATGATGATGAAAGAGGAAGAAAACTGTTATCTGATGTCTACTTTCTCATTCTGATTATGTTTGTTTACAATGTGTTAAAATAGTTTTCAACGACAATATTGTAGATTCAAGTAACGGTGTGTAAGAACGATCGTGGAAGTCATTTTCTGGAACAGTGCAGATTGCTGTGCGCGTTCCCTAGCAAACTTGAACGTTTGACTAGAAAGCAATGCGTGTCGCTTGTGTCACGGTAAAATGAAGAAAACGTGTCGTCGAAAGGAAAGTAGTGGCATTATATTTGCTAGTTTAGGTACCCTATGCTACAGCAAATGCAAATTGCCTGTACATTGCCTGTAGTATGCTAATGCGTCGGATCTAGGGCACTTCCGTCGAGGAAGCGCTGATAAACTTGGAAATTGTGACACTCTTGCTAAATGGAACATTTTGCAAATTTAAAAACCCCATAATTTGTTAGTAATAACTCTTCTGTATTGTTTGGTAAGCTCTAGATTAAAACATCAACACAAACCACGTAATACACTGGTATGACATAGATACAGTTGATGCCCTAAGGTACCCGAGCCCTTAGCCGACCTTTTGGTTCTGAGAGTCGTCTTAGGCATTCAACAGAAAAAAGGAATTCCAGCTTTTTGGTTAAATTTGTATCTGTGTAATGTAATTAGAGATCCAATTAGCTTAAAAAGCCTCTTAAATTCATCATTCACTAATTATACAAATTCCTTTTGATATGATTTAACAAAAGGAATTTTACGGTTCTCAGGTTAGAATTTAAGTATGTTTAACACATTTTTTTCACATCTTATGTATTTTGGATATTGACTGCACTCGACAACATTAGCATACGAAGAAAATATCGCTTCAGACGATACACATCTGTATTTGAATAATTATAACACAAGAAAATATTTCGAAAGCCGCCTTTAAGAAAGGCCATTTTGGCTTAGCCAATTTGATAAGATTGACACGCGAGTTGATTTTAATTAACAATAACACTATTAATTTTAGTATATAGAAATTGATACTTGCTACTTGCGGTTACGAAATCCAAGTTTTGCGCACGCGAAGTACATACGAGTAAGGTCACAGGCTAATTTACACATGCAATGCGGTGGTAAGCTGCGAAGCTGAAAATAAATGGCCTGGAAATTCCAGGCTGAACCAGATTCCTAAAGCAACAATCTCAAGAATCCTTAAAAAAATGCATTAAAATTGTCTAAACCTTTCGACGTTGACAATATTGCAAATGAGTTGGATAACACTTCGTTTAAAATTCAAAAGTTGAATGGGAGACGGACGTGTGTCGTGTGCCGTGGACATGCTGCTGTTAATGCTAGTTTCGCTATGAATATCAAGCACATAGAACAATCATTGCCGGTACGAATTATCGATAGAATGTCTTGTTTGCAAAATGGAGAAAGTATCTATAGTCAAGATAAGATCCATAATAGATTTTTTAAATATCTTAATTAGGATTACTATTATATCGTCACAAATAAGAAATAACTAAATCAAATGCAATATATAATTTGCACCTAACACTATTATGATAATTTCGGTCTGTTAATTTTATTGGTAACCACCACTTCGCAACGGAACTTAGTACTGCGATTCAGAATATCAATGCAAACGAAACAATAGAAATCGCAACACAATTAGGTATAGCTTCCCAAGCACATCATTTGCAGAAATGACTATATTGTTATAAAGGTTCTACATAAAATGCCATGTGGTGACCGCTAAATATTCTTAAAGGTGTATTCTGTTTAAGGTAAGCTGGCCTTAACATCTGCGCATACGCCTGCGGACGAATCACGACTAAATCAATGTAAATACCTGTCGTTTTTCGACCAATGATTATTGCCTTCGATAATAGCGCCGTCAGGTGCAACTTTGCATCTCTCTTCTTTTGTTTACAAAGTAGTTTGTACAGCAGTGACTTCCATTATTCAATATTTTATGATCCATTTGATTCATTCGGTTTCAAAATCGAGACCACCTCTCGCCAAGGAATTGTTCTCGTTAAAATTGTTATTTCTCCGACATCGTGGCATTTGGGTCACCTGGATCGGCTCCAAAAGAATGTTTGAAACGCAATGAATAT
The DNA here is from genome assembly GCF_003589595.1 of Hyposmocoma kahamanoa. Taxonomy (NCBI): domain Eukaryota; kingdom Metazoa; phylum Arthropoda; class Insecta; order Lepidoptera; family Cosmopterigidae; genus Hyposmocoma; species Hyposmocoma kahamanoa. Next base: position 2,613,844 of record NW_020653608.1, on the reverse strand, counting down.
AAGTTTACAGTCGGATGGAATATAAGTTTAAAGTTGCAATTTAAAAGATTGTTACGATGTTGTTTTGTTTATTTGTCAAATTTAGACTTCTCGTTAATAGAAGATACTGAACACAGGAATGCTAATGATTCATTTCTAATCACAATGAGCTAATGAGCGTTAAAAAAGTAAAAGAAAACAAATAAAGAGAAATAAGCACTGTATTGTTAAATTCCCATAACGTTACAAAAGAACGACAAAACAACAAGTTTCTTATCCTCAAAACAATAGGGAGATGTGAGAGAATTTTGCTATTATTTTATGACAAGCTCTGGGAAAGAACATAAATGTACGAGACCGTGGCGAGGGGCGATGGGGAATCTAAAGATGTTTTACGACTATTCAAACGGACTGTATCTTTTTTTATAATATTTTTGCTTATATGTATGAAGAACAAAATATAAGGAATGACCTTTCATAAAGAAATTAACATGTCATACTCGCTTTATCAGTTTTATTTCAATATCGCGCAACGCGGTTAACTAGGCCGACCGGTTGCCGAATAAACAATCTGTCATAAGCAGGCGTTTGTAATTTTTCATAGGTTAACCTATTATATATATTGATTTGGTGACATCTGGCTGGGCGTGCAAAAATGGATGTTAGGTAAAATAATGAAATAATAGTACGTATAAACTACAATCGCGTGCCTTATTTGTGTATTAACGTAGTGGCATCGAAACAACGCAGGAAAAGGACGGGGGACCGATGCGTCATCGGCGCCTCCCTCCAAAGCGCACCCCCTGCACACCCTTGCTCGACTCACGGATCGATCCTGTGACCACCAACGCCATGCGCAAAGTCCGCCCCTTTTGTTTATATAGTTTTCTACGACGCTTTTCTTCACAGAATTATGATACCGAAATACACGCTATTTAGAAACGAATTATAATGTTATCACACTTTCGACTGCACATTTATGATATCAGAAAGTTTACCTAACTTGCAAAGATAGGGAAGCATTTTAGAATTGCTAACATAGCAGTGACACAATGAATGGTACGATATGTGCTCTAATATACTATTGTTTACATTTATTAGATGTTTATTATACTCACTGGCACTCGTTCATTATTTCTTCCTGCGAGCGAACTTGAACCGGTGCGAGCTTCTCTACGCTTTCCTCGTAGTTTCCAAAGCACTTCGTGATCTTCTCGTCGAATGTGTTTACCAGATCCTCCAAAGATCCGGAGAAAGTCTCCGTGAAATTGTCACCTTCTCCATTTTGCACGTTATCCTGTTTACACTTCACCGGTTTGGGTTCGTCATTATCGTTTATTTTGTTGGAATCGATTTTCATTTTGATCATTTCACGTTTGAGATTGTTTATGTTATTGAGGTGGATGTCGTTGCCATTTATCGTTTTTTGTGGGTAATCCGCAGTGGAGAAGCAATCGTCAGCTTCTTCGATTTGCGCGAGAGGCGCTTCGAACTGGAGCTCGGCCATCCTCCCAGTCGCTTCTCGCATGACCACACGACTGTCCGCGACGTTTGCCGCGCGAACACTGCCTCCCCCTACCGATCAGCCCGGCCACTGAGTCGTCGTCTCGCGAGTCTACGATACTATAGCAAAATTAAATACACGAGCGATTCACCATCCCATACTTTATTATGCGAACATGGCGTGAACCTAGAAGACAACAAAAAAGCTGCGTATCGCATAAATGTCATTTAAACATTTCATGTATGGTTTTGATTGCTCAATCAATGGTTTTTCTTCTTCTCACCTTACTTATACAAAGATAGGTTAGAGTTCGGGTAAAAATTAAAATCGTACACCATAACAGGATAATTGAGTGGAGCTGATAAATAATATGAAATAATGCACTTAAGACTGCCAATAGAGGGACTGCACTTCTCTAGTTAATGTGTGCAGTTGTGATCAACTGCAATAACTGCATGCAGGCGAGATGTCACCTGTATTTATTTTTAACGCACACGTTCAACATAGCCCCGCAATAGGGAAACCCTGTGCCGCGGGTGCTATGGACACACAAACAACAAATTACACCCAAACTGACGAGATAAATAAATATAGGCCATACAAATATTTCTCCCGGACCGGGAATCGAATTTGGGACCTCTGCGTGGCAGTCCGGCATGGTAACCGTTCGACCACGGAGGCAGTGTAAAAGTAGTCGAGATTTCAATAGCAAGCGTCTGATGCAGTCGATATATAGTATGTTTTTATAGTAACTGCAAAAGGTAACGATTCGTTAAAGGTTTAATCAACTTAATGGTAAAACAAATAAACAATTGGTGAAATTCGATGGATTTATGTAATTTGCACAATTCTTTTTTTTTGTGTAATGGCCTTTGTTTACATTTTTGATCGCGATTTCTACTGTAGAGTATACAGGTAGTCGGAGTTTTTATCTTTATTTAGGAACTTTTGTTACAATACATGTACGGACAACGGCACATCATACTACACATTTTTGTTCTAAAATCGCCTCCAGTGCAACGGAACAAGATACGTCAATGTATAGCTTGATGTGCTGGCGTGTACATGTCAATTCCAACGTATCCTAAACTATAGCTTACATGTCTCGGCGGCGCTGCTGGAGGGCCGATTCATCAAATAGTAACAGTCTTTTTGCCTGTTTCGTGTGTGGATAGCTTAGTATACAAGTAAAGTTATTATGTGGATGTTCGATTGATCTGCAGGTCCCTCATCAACGCCGCCTTCTGTTGCTCGTACCGGACACATTCCAGTAGCAAGTGATATGGTTCTTCCACTACTCCACATAACTCGCAATTAGGACATAATAGTTTGTTTCTCTAATAAAACGTAAAGTTAGCGTTTAGAATCAATTGTTCTGAGAGTGATAAACTACAAGTAACATCTTTCATTTCGACATCAACATATACATTGAGCTCTTGAAATAGACGCGCGGCGATAACTGGTAGTCTTGTAGCAGCCTTATTATAATCCCATGTTATATAAATCTTTTATTTTTAGTTTCTAAAATAACAATCTCAGTACAGAGTACTAAAAAACCGACCTCAAAAATTCGCGGAATTAGGTACATCTATTTGCCAAGTTTTATTGAAATTGGTTATCGAAAAGTGCGCGAAATCGGATTCATCCCCTAGTTTGGCACCCTTAGAGGTGGAATATTTTCTTCAAATTTAAATGGAACCAACACTGAGGTAACATCTTTCCAACAAAAAAGAATCATCAAAATCGGTTCACAAATTATCCGGAGTTATAGCGAACATAATTATGTACAAAAAAAACCACTGCCAGTTTAAGCGCCTTGGTTGACTAAAAATTAAACATACTTAGTTCCTCTTTTCTTTATTATCCTTTCCATAAATCCTCGACTATAACAATAATAGAGGAGAGCGCAGAATGCCTCGAAATTTTGTTGTAGTTTAAAAAAAATAAAAGGTCCGTGACTGTGATGAATCTAAAATACAAAAGAATAAAATAATGAGCGAAAGCTACGCTGGTGAGCTCCAAATTTGTCTTATTCAGGTTGATTACTTTGGTTTGAGGGAAATGAGTGCGACCAAATTAAATATGGTGATAATAATATGGTAATACGGTGGTAACACTCCTGAGAATATACAATTTTTGTACCGGGGAGTAGTACATTGTTTGACCAGAGAGCGGCCACGGAAAATATATTATTACAACGAGTCGTGCCCAAAGATACATGGTACATACGTTTTAATATCCTAAATAAAAACTAAAAACTCTAGTGACCCAATTTTGTGGTTTTGGAGAAAACTCTTTAAAGTTTTTCCATAATAATACAATACAAATATTCTCTTTATTGCACACTGGTACAAATACGTAACAATACAAAAAAATCGCGTATATTTGTTTTTTCAAACAAACCGACGTTTCGGGTCCTTTACAGGTCACGGTTGACTGAGGTGGTACAGTCTTCAACCAGTTAAAAGCAATTAAAATCCGGAAAAATAGTTTCATTTCCTATGTGTAACAATCGCGAAAACCTAAAAACTTGATAAATACAAAAAAAATTAAATAAAAAAAAAACAGATACAGTGGGCGACCTTATTATTCCTAGACTGCAATCTCTTCCAGGAAATCTTCGGGTTACAGGAAAAACTATCAGATAATAATTAATTGAGGGCGCAACAGAAATTAACATAATACGTATTTAACACACATGACGCACTAACACAAATGAAAATAATAATAATCATACTTATAGTCCAAAAACTAAATAATATATATAAAGTAGGCGTAAATATGCCTACCATTTTCACACAAAAATAAAATTGTTTGCTTTAAAATTACGGTAATAATAAAATCTTGATTGATTCATTTATTCCTAACATCAAAGCCAATTACAAAACTTCTTGTTAATAAATTTTGTTATGTGGCTAGTAGAAAAGTTACATTTCCTGCGCTCGGGCGGAAAAGTAAACACTGCTCGCACCCTATAGAAAGCACAGGTTTTCGAGTAACTGTATTGAAAAATAATGAAGAATACTGTTTCACCAGTTAGTGTTGCTTCATATGGTAGCAGCATCAGGGCACCTACCGTGAGTTTCCAGTTTCTTGATACGTTTTGGCTACCCATAAAGGCAAACAGAGCTCCATTTACCAGACTTCGACTATTGCTTTCCGTTCAATATCATCTTCACACTAACCATCTCTTATCAGTAACATACTACCCACTTTCACTTTTGTACCCTCTCGCTACCAATCTTGTCCCCATTTTTCCATTTTTATCCGTTTCAATTACTATCCCCTTCGTTTTACTCACATTCGCCTTCATTCCTTTTCTTTCACATTGAAATAAACCAATTAGGCCCTAATTATAGCATTTAATATCTCGGAAGGTGCGCCATTAGCCAAATTAATATTTTAACAGTAAAAGTTTCCCTAATTCTGATCGCCCAATCCTCAGTTTCAGAATTTATATCACTTTCCAATCTGTCCTTATGAAAATTTAAAGTATTTGCATTTTTCAAAAAAGCTGTAAAATTAGTTATGCGTACTTAAACTAAATTGTTTCAAATCACGTTGAAAGATATGTGCTAATTCACATTTATGGTTTAACCACATTTTCGCGAAATTAACTTGTGAGACGAACCAGGATTCGTGAAAACAATTTTTTGATTTAACATTATATATGATGATTATATATGAGTGAAAAGAATAGGAATGTTATAAGGTATAAGATTGCATTCATAACTCACGATTTTCTGTGGGTTAAGTCATTTATGCAGAACTCGGCATTAATATTAGATATTATTAATTATATTTTCGTCAGTCATTTTCAGTATTAAAATTGAAATATTTAGTTCTTCGGATACTTAATACTTCCAATTATATTTCCTCTATTCTCTAAATGGAGCAGTTGTATGTATTTCTCTTTTGATGTATTAACCTTACTTTTTTCAAATAGACATTACAACTTACTCAACTAGGTACTACATTGTATTTCATTATTAACCGGTTTAAAAAAAAAAGGAGGAGGTTCTCAATTCGATGATTATTTGTTGTTGGAAAGATGGTACCTCAGTATTGGTTCCATTCAAATTTGAAGAAAATTTTCCACCTCTAAGAGTGGTGAACTAGGGGATGAATCCGGTTTCGCCCACTTTCCGGTAACCGATCTCGGGGTTTTTTTTATAAAAAGTTACAGTTATTACTGGTAACCTTGTCATATTGTGTGGCAAATTTAAGGTTAACGAACTATTATCAATTGTAGGAGTACTGATGGGTAATTTTCGTAAAAATTCCCGGAAAATTGGAAAAATATAATTTCGAAGGCCTACAAGACTTCACAAGTTTTATTTCGCGTGATTTATAAAATAAAATTATAATTTATATCTAAAAGCCTCAAAAACTAGATTTAAAATGATTTCACAACAGCGACAAATAACCTATATTGACTCCAACGTTTTCGTTCTGTAACTTCAACTTTTGACAGGTATCAACATCAAATGTGGAAAATTATTGGATAATAATCCGGAATTTTTTTTTAAAATGATTTTTTCAAAATGGAAATTTTTCCATGACCCAGCACTGAAGTGACATTTGACAGGTCCGTAAAAAACAATGGCAAAATCATATGCCGCATTCTCACATTCGTGCGAGTGGCGATGCGAATAGCGATGCGATAATGATATACCAGTAGACAAAATAATTTCCTCTGAACTTTCGTCACGTCACAAACCCACGGCACCATTCAGCTTCTATTAACACTGTTTAAGGCTTCTGTAGTTTATTTTTAACCGACTTCAAAAAAGGAGGAGGCTCTCAATTCCACTGTATGTTTTTTTTGTATGTATGTTACGCGATAACTCCGCCATTTGTGAACCGGTTTTGATGATTGTTTTTTTTGTTGGAAAGAGGGTACCTTCATAGTGGTCCCTTTTAATTTTGAAGATAATCGTCCGCCTCTAAGGGTGGCTGTTCACCCATGAACATTCATTTTTATAAATAGCGTCTAAATTTTAATATAATGAGCAATTATTTTAATGGTTTGTTTTGCTATTCTCCAATTTAAGGCGTTTTTCGCTCAGTATACTTTGAGTAGTGAGAACCGATTTTTATTATCTCCGGGTCAAGTTCCGTATAGTGGCGAACTAGGGGATGAATCCGGGTTTGCGCACTTTCCGGTAACCGATTTTAATAAAACTTGGCAAATAGATGTAATTCCACATACTTTTGAGGTCGGTTTTTTTTTTTTTTTTTTTTTTTACTCTGTACTGAAATTATGATATGATAATACACCGGATATATTTTCACATTCACCTTTCAAATCTTAAAGAATGGAAAAAAGAAATAGTCTAAGCTTTACATCCTGGGGTACCTCTTTGAATAATTGTTTTATTATTATATGTATGCATGTATGTGTAGTATTTCACTTCATTAATTTTTTTTATAATATTTCAACAATGTCATTTTTATTTCCGTTTTTTAGAGTTGGAAATGTAATTATGATTGTATATTTGTAAAGTGCCTCGTTTCTTCCGGCACCTGACACTGGCATAAAAGGTCGTTCATTCCAGAACGAACTGTTTGCCTAAGATTGGCCTTGGAAAAAATGACGGGTTTTTACATTGACTTATAATTATATGGACGTCGGGTCCGCGCTAAATAGTGTCCGCACTTGTAAGGCGCTAAAATCGTATACAGAGCGCCAAACTCCGCTTTAGTCTTCATTTGTTCGACTGACAGCGCGATACTGCGATGACATTACAATTTAAGTTTCGAATAGGTCGACTTGGGACATTTTTTTCGTGGTTTTTGTATTAGATCCGTCGTCCATTTATTTGTAAGTCAATGGGTTTTTAAAGTTACGAGTACAGTTTTTACAAAGATTATTTTAATTTTAAGTATATTATGAAGAAAAAACGAAGAAAGAAATAGTCATGAAGATGGTTAGAACTATATTCCTTATTTTAAACCAAATTACAAAAGAATTTATCCTGAAAATTCCACTAATTACGAATTCAAAGTTTTTGTTCAAAGTGATAGAAGATAACATGATTTAAGTGAAAGTAAAACATAAATATTGACACCCGCCGCTTAAAATACTATTTAAAAAACCCAAATAAGTGAACTAAGTTATTTGAGAAAATGAAAATATAATGTATTAGAATTAGAACTACAATGGAAAATATTACTGAGGATCCTGATAATTAAACGAAGACATGACTTAAAGCACTTATATCCAAGTCAAAACTATTAATAAAAAAAAGGTTTGCTTTTGAGGTGTTATACAGTTGACATTGACAGACAACTGCTTGGAGAAAATGGAAATTGCGGAAAAGCCATGAATATCAAGCAAAATCATTTTAGGGAAATTGGATAGGCAAATTCGCTATGTATAATTTAGTAAAACGTCACCCCGATCTTAAAATTATTAATGTCATTGTAAAATGTTACAGGTAAAACTTTTGTTTTGTTGAATAATTTAGCAAATATTTTGATCCATATTTTTGTTACATTATTGTGTTTATTTTCTTCTCAGTTTAAGTAGAAAAACTCACTATGAAGTATTGAATTTACGTCGAAATTGTACTGATAAGGAGATAAAAGAAGCCTATATACAAATGAGTAAAGAAGTAAGTTTATTTTTGGTTTTATTTACGCGGCACTGTAACTTGGGATTGGCGCCAGTACAAAATTAATGGAAATTTTGAAGTCTCAAGTTGTTCTATGAACCTACTCGTACAAATTGCATTTTGAGATCAAGTAAAATGGTTGCATAAATACCTATTTAATGCAAATGTTATTTAAAATGAACACTCTGATACTGAAATAATATAATAAAGAATACAATTAAACAAAATCTTTATTCCATTTAATACTTATATACTTTATCCGGTTTCCAGTTTCACCCAGACAAAAATAAAGACAAGAATGCACAGCAGAATTTTGTGAGGATTGTTGAAGCATACAACACACTTAGTAAGCCTGCCAGCCGTGCGCAGTATGACAGTTTAACTGAGTTAAATACAAGGCCTACCTATCCACATCATGCTTATGAAACATACAAGTATGTGTAATACTTTTTTCAACAATCACAGCAATCATCTGGTCTTGAATGAGACGAGAAATTCCCAGAATTATGGAAACCAGAGCAACAAAATTAATTCTGGTCCATCATCTGGAACACCTGGACTAAAACCTATTTCGATGAGATCATTTCCTAACTTGATTCTAACTAGAATCTAAACCGCTATGGTAACTGTTCAACAAGATGTTCATATTGCTATGGCAGTGTCCACATTTTTATTTGTAATATCAAGTGCCAGGACAAACAAGTTGGGCGGCTAGTATAACAGTTGCAGTGCCACTCAAGAGCTTTAAATCACAAAGATCTGAGGGGCACCGCCACTGTGCCTGTCACCTTAAGTTGACAAGTCCCATGTGGCAGTACTTCCCAGGACAAACTCTTTCACAACTTTTTTGTTAGTACAGTAGTAGTTTTAGTTAGTTAGTTTTAGTTTGTACTCTAATGGTAAACCTTAAAATGAATATAATTCCAGCCACAGAACAAACTACTACCAAAGGTATCAACATCAAGAGTACAAAGAACCTCCTAAGGATTACTACGGGGTGAGCGGCCTCAAGAAACTTCCCAACTACATCATCATCATGGTTTGCTTCGGCATAGCGCTTGTTGGTACTCTTTTGCAAGTTCTTGTTATTAGGTAAGGATTATGATTAAACACCACTTCATCACTGCTACAACCTCACTGAAATTGTATAATAGACTTGGTGACTTGTAACATCTGTGTCAACAACCAGTGCTCGTGATATAGAATTCATACTATAACTGATTATTCAATCAATTCCAAGACGGTGTAATTACTCTGTACAGTTGATGGCAAGTTTTTTATTAAGCATTATTACAACCAAAGGACCTTTTGTTGTATAGTGCCCTCATACTGAGATTAAAATTGGTAACAATTTGATTAATGTAACAATTTGCATTGCAGGGAGATGTACATCTCAAATAGACGAAAGTCTGCTGAGCAGAGCAAGTACTTGTCTGAAGAATTGGAAAAGGTGCGGGCAACAGCGAAGAGTAACACAAATGATGTAAGATTTTTTATATGAGAACATTCTCAGCATTGTCAGTGGTTTCTTACAAACTTTTAATCACATTCCTTAAGGTTTTCATAAATGTGTATTAATTGAAGATTTCTATTCAAGCATTGAAATCTATTTCCTAAATCTGATTTCTAAATTTTGATTGAAAATAAATTCTGATTGATTTGAAAATTAAAATCTGTTTTAGAAACTGTAGTTGTTTATGAGTGTGTGTAAAAGATAAAAGGGGTTAAACGACACTCAGGTTGGAATTGAGTTCTACTTAGATAGTAAAATTGTGGACTAAAGTTAAATGGTCCATCACTAGTAAAATTTTATGACAAAGTTGAACTGAGTCCAAAGTCATCACAATACTGATGGACATTGGTGGGTTTTAATTTCGACGCTGGGTATTGTATATAAAAGATAGAAATTCATACCAGCAGAAATAAACACCAAATGTAAAAAAACAGTTGTGCTTTAGTTAATGTGCCCAAGTTTAGTTTCTGAGTGGTTTAAGCAACTGTGTACATCATCTGCTTAAAGGTAAAACCACATAAGTGACATTTTCCTCAAATAATGTCTAAATTGTGTACCTGTTGTAAGAAAATCACAATTTTTCTGCACATTTTTTTTTTTTTTCTATATATATATATAATAGACACACGCTTGGCCACAATCTCACCTGATGTTAAGCGACGATGTGACCGACGATGGGACGCGTTTGCCTAAAAAATGCCTATTCACTCTAGCCTTGAATAGCCCCAAATTGTACTTTTCGGGAAATACAGATAGAGCCGGTAGAGCATTCCATTCCTTTGCCGTACGCATCAGAAAGGAGGAAGCAAAGCGCTTAGTGCGAATAGGTGGAATATCAACGACATAAGAATGGAGTGCTCCGGACCTTCTAGTCGACCGAAGAAGGAACGGTGAGGGCGGAACCAAATTGAAAAGTTCCTGCGCACACTCCCCGAAATGTATCCGATAGAAAACCGACAAGCAGGCTACTTTTCTGCGATGATCGAGATTTTGGAGCTTCGACTCCACAAGAGGATTATTGTTAATAAGTCTCTTTGCTTTACGCTCCACCGAGTCCAAGGCAGCTAACTGGTATTGGGCAGAGCCGTCCCAAAGGTGGCAGCAGTACTCCATACAGGATCGAACTTGTGCTTTATATAGATTTAAAAGCTGTTCAGGTGTGAAGTACCGCCTGACCTTGAAAAGTATGCCTAGTTTTCTGGCAGCAGTTTTTGCCAAGCACTCGATGTATCGCCCAAAGTTGAGGTTGGATGATAAGTCCAGACCAAGTAGCTCAAGGTGGTCCCTTATCGGCACGGATACACCTCGGAAAGTCGGAGTAAGGTGTAGGGGACTCCGTTTTGATGAGAAAGACACGCCTGTGTTTTAGCCGCATTAAACCTGACCCTGTTAGCATCTCCCCAGTCGGAAGCAGCTTTCAGACTCAGGTTCAACCGGGTGACCATCGCCTCTCGCTTACACCGGATCTCTTCACTGTTGTCTCGGGCGTCTGGCACATAACTCACCGCCACTGTGCAGTCGTCTGCATACCCAAAGATACCGGGCATCAGCAGCAGGTCGTTGATATGCAGCAAGAATAGAGTGGCGGAGAGGACAGATCCCTGAGGTACACCGGCATTTATACCATGAGGAGCAGACGAGTAACCATCTACAACTACACGGATTGACCTATCCTTCAGAAAATCGCCTATCCATGTGCAAAAGCCAACAGGAATTCCGTATGCTGGAAGCTTGTTTAACAGGCTATCATGCCAAACCCTATCAAAGGCCTTTGATATGTCGAGAGACACGGCAAGCGATTCACCGCGTTTCTCGACAACCTCGCTCCATAAATGTGTGGCGTACGCAAGAAGATCCCCAGTAGATCGTCCATGGCGAAAACCATATTGTCGATCACTGAGGAGATCGTTATCTTCGTGGTATCAAAGGAGACGGCTGTTCAATACGCGCTCCATAGTCTTACAGAGTATGGAGGTGATTGCGATAGGTCGATAATTAGATGGGTCGGCATGACTACCTTTCTTAGGTACAGGCTGTACATTTGCGAGCTTCCAGGATTTCGGGACTTGTCCAGAACTCATAGAGAGGCGATACAGGCGAGTCAACACCGGAGACAACTCGGGTGCACAGTTCCGCAGGACAATCGCTGGGACTCCGTCAGGGCCACTGGCTTTGTTGACGTCTAATTTGCGTAAAGCTTTCAACACCTCTTTTTGACGGATAGTGATTTCGGGCATTTCCGAGTCACATCGAGTTAGTGTAGGTGGAGTTTGCAAAGTAGCGTCAAGACGGGAGTTGGAAGCAAAAAGAGAAACAAAAAGATTTGCTTTCTCTTCAGCGGTATGAGCCAGCGATCCGTCATCTCTCATTAAAGGCGGAAGGGATGACCTGCAGAAATTCGCTTCGACCGATTTAGCGAGTGACCAGAATGCTTTACTCCCTGATGGGTATGAAGCTAACCTGACCCCAATACGACTAATATGGCCGAAGCGAGCTTTCCGTATCGCTTTTTTGCAGGATCTAGCGGCTTTATTAAAGGCTTTCTTCAGACGGAGGGTTTCCGGTGCTTTGCGATCTCGAGCATCAGCCCAAGCCTGGTACGCAGATTGCTTTAGCGTTTCCGCAGAAGCACACTCAGCGTTAAAGCAAGGGCGAGCTTTGCCGCTGGAGGAGACTTCGAAATATGGAATAAAGTATTCCATAGCCCGAATAATCACCTCAGAGACGGCAGACGCGCAGCACGTCGGATCGTCAGAAGAGAAGCACAGCTGCCGCCAGGGATAAGATGCAAAGAAATGCCGTATCGCATCCCAATCAGCTGATTTGTATCGCCACATCCTCCTAGTACTTCCCGTACTGAGATCGGGCGGGGAGTAGACAGATACAGATTTCACCAGACAGTGATCGGATGTCCCTAGTGGGGATGAGACCGATACTTGGTAGCGGTCTGGATCGGTTGTCAGCAGAAGATCCAGGCAATTGGCAGTGTGGTCGTCAACGTCCGGTACCCTGGTAGCGCAACTCACCAGCTGGGTGAGGTCTAGTGATAGAGCACATGCCCGCGCCTCTCTTCCAGGGTGGTCGGTTTTTTGGTATGGGAACAACCATTCCTGGTGATGGGCATTAAAGTCCCCCAAAAAGACAAGTTGTGCTTTAGGATACCGTTGTTGGACTGTTTCCGCCGAGCTGCAGAGATGGTTGAACAGCCTAGTCGTCTCCGGGTCTCCAGAATGCGACCGATACACACTGGCGTAGACAATTTGTTCCAGTCCAGTGTCTACCAGAACCCACATTACAGAGAGATCGGGGTCTTCAAGGTCACGGAGACGTTTAGAGCAGATGTCATCACGAGCGTAAACGCAGGTACCAGCGCGCTGCTTAAATTTGTGCTCCAGAATGTAACCTGGGTAATGCAGATACGCCGTGTCCGAAGGACATCTAATTTGGGTCTCCGTGAGGAAGAACATGTGAGGCCTTTCAGTCTCAAGATGGTGGTGGACAGATGAGAGATTGGAGTGCAGACCTCGGATGTTCGAGAGGTGCACTTTAAGTGAAAGGACGTGCATCCGCTGTTTAGCCTTCCTCAATTTTCTTGACCTTTTCATATTAGGGTTAGAGTGAATGGGGAGAGCGAAGGCAGTTGTACGAGACACTACTACTGAAAGTCATGCGGCACATGCCCTATATGGTACGCCGATGGGAAACTAGACTGGAGCGCGCGGGGACGCCCGAACCCCCCCGGGAGTGGCCATCGGGTCCTTTCATCCGGTCGCCAACCGGCACGATGGAGCACCCCGGGATTTTTCGCGAGTTGGCGGGGCAGCCTTTCACTGGAGGCTAATCAGCTAATTGGGCCCCCTACTACCTGCGGTCGGCCAGCGGAGCACCGTGCTTCGGATCCCGCTACCCTCCGCGTCTAGGTTCCCAGCGCAACAACAAGGGAGCCCCGAGATCAACCAAATCAGTGCAGTGCAACTGTACAGACCCTTCGCTCTAGAGCGGCTACTCTGGGCGTCAAGCCGGAACACAGCTATAGCTGTTTGGCGGCTAGGCTTCGCCCAGAGGGTGGTCACCAGCAACGACCAAGGTCTACCACCGGAGTTTGTAGCTTATTTGGCACCACCCAGGGGTCACGTGTAGGGTCTCGAGGGTACACAGCCTACGGACGCGAGCTACTTAACCCCCAAAATATATAATAAAAAACACACATAAAACTCTATTAAGTTTATAGCTTTTTTGTTCTTGAGTTTCATGTGTAGAAAGATATTGATTTTCTTACCATAGGTATATAAATTAAAAAATTTTTGTTTCAAATGTCACTTATATGGTTTTACCTTTAAATCGACTGTTGCATACTCTTTAGTATTTTTAATTAATTTTTATTGTTTCGATTGATGTGGGTTTTGTATTGTTTTGTTTTTTTGGTTTGATTCTCTTATCTTAAATGCACCATATGTTTAGTGTTATAGAGTTGATTTTTGTTAAATTGTGGAAATATTTTGTGAACTATGCAAGCCTACGCGTTCATAGTTCCCAAAATAGTAAAAATAAAAAAAATAAAATTTATTTGTCCTCTCACGTACAATACAAGCATAAAAAATGGAATGGTCTGTCTTGTAGGCAACAAAATTCATATAGAATTCAATCTTAGGCGAGAATGTCTTTAGGAATAATGAGTATTTTGTTTAGTTAGAAAACATATTTTAAGGTAAAATTTAACAAACTGAATGTGTTCATATTTTCATATGCTGAATTTTCACAGATTCACACGAAGATATTGTTGGAAAAAATAGTCCAATCAGCCAATCCAACGATTGCCACAGCGTCTCTGGGACAAGCATTGGCCAATGAAAAAAAGTGAATTTTGAATTACAAGAGTTGTAATTCTAGACTAGATTGCTAGATAAATTTGTACATTCATTGTAGATATTATGTATTTAGAACTAGTATGTGATATTACAAGGTAATTTTTGATTAATATTGTACATAAGTAGACTGGATTGTAATATAGCTTCAATATATTAAAGATTATATTTATATTTCGTAAAGAAGATTTAATTAATAGACATAAAATGTCGTATGTATTTTTTTTTGCTTTTACTAGAACCTATAGTTTTATGATTTGTAGACAAGCTGTGTTTAGGTAAATAGTCTAAATTTGATATTTATTCAGATTTCTTAATGGCGCCTGCCCGAGACGTGCAAGCAAAGAATTTTTTGTACTTATTAAGGATTTCAAAACCTTCAGGCCACCTATTTAATGGTTAGCCTACGCTATGACGTGATTAAGTGAGTGATTATTCACTCTCTTTCGCATTATGACCACAATACAACTAGTATTTCAAACAAAAATGGTGAGTGGGCATGCTGCTTTGATGCCGCGGCCGTTACCACTTACCATGTAGACGTATTGTGACGCGGTTCCCCGCCCGCGCCTGACTCGTCGGACAGCTTGAAAGCTTTTAACACGAGGGTAGGTTGTAAACTTTACTGCCTCTGTGGCCGAACGGTTGCCGTGTCGGACTGCCACGCAGAGGTCCCGGGTTCGATTCCCGGCCGGGAGAAATATTTGTATGGCCTACATTTATTTCTCTCGTGAGTTTGAGTGTAATTTGTGGTTGTCGACCTATGTGTACGTCTATGGCACCCGCGATACAGGGTTTCCCCGGTGCGGGGCTATGAGTGTGTGATATGAAAACATTTCAACAAAGTGTTAACGGGATTATTCGATTGCATTGCAAAATGCGTTTAAATATATTCTGCCATAATTTTTTCGACTTCGTATATACTTGTTTAAAAAAAGGAAGACATTTGTGATTGCAAAAACGCAAAGTCCCCTACTCGCATTGCCAGATATTACTACCAGAATGGTGGGCCATGTCCAGAAGTGGAACATATGTATGATAGGGCGTTGAAAATAATACATAATACCTGTCAAAAAACCTTAATTACCTGGATCGGAGGATCTCTTCCTTAACGCGATATTTTGTGAATCAATTTCGATGATTGTTTTTTTTTTGTTGGAAAGGGGGTAACTCAGTAGTGGTCCCGTTTCAATCTGAAGAAAATATTAAGGTGCCCGAAATTAATTCATCCCCTAGTTTGCCACACTTAGAGGTGGAATCTTTTCTTAGAATTATAAAGGCACTAATACTGATGTACGCGCTTTCCAACAAAAAAGAATCACCAAAATCGGTTTACAAATGCAAATGAGTAATCGAGTAACATATACACACAAAAAAATACAGTCGAATTGAGAACCTCCTCCTTGAAGTCGGTTAACAATAAGTTGCGGGTAATGTACAATAAAGCCTTAAAGGATTCAATTATATGAATAAAATCGGGTACTTGCCCCGCGGTAAGGTGCCCAAAATGCTGGCAGCGTTCCCCCTTAACTGCAACATTTAATTTCCAACTTAGATACATTTCGTTCATTCAAAAGATATTAACTAAGTTTTGTATTATATTCCTAGGGATCAAGAAAATATACTCACCGAATTCGGTCTATCCGACATATCAGATCCGTGGCTGACAGAATTTGCGGAACAAACTTTAGACCAGGTGAATATACACGACCTAATAATAAGAAAATTAAACACTCTTCACTACCATTACAGTCGTTACAGGTAATGAATGTCTTTTCAGGAACAAAGTTGAACCCTAATGTAATGTTGTAACTTATGACTCATAAAACCGCTTACGTAACGTTTACTTTGTTTTTTTTTAGATCTATTTCGATGCCTCCCACGTAAGTTGTGGTAAACAAAAAATGTTATTTTTTACTTTTTAACTTAAACATCCTTAGAAAAATTCCTTCGATCCGGCTGCATTCGAACCAACGCCTTTTTTGCGTGGGGAAATCCTGCTAGGATACCTCTCCGCCGCGGGGGTAGCGGGAGGTTATTTCTACCGGCTAAAACCCCCACGGTGGCCTTCTCGGGTGCTCTAGTGGGAAGGATCCGGGATCGACTTTGCGCACTGGAACCCCCCAGCACCTAGGAGGAGCTACGTCCTCCCCTCCTCTCCTCACGACGAAGCGGGCCACACCGCCCCGTCGTCCTCCTCGCGGCTGCCTAACTTACTGGCGAACGAAGGCCCCTCTCCGGTCGCCCGCAGCCGCGAAGGCTTCACAGTAGGAGACCACTGCCTCATGGGACTCTTGATCCGCCGACATAGCCGCTACTATGCCTGGTGGAGAGAGATTTCGCCCGATCCGGGCTCGAACCAACGACTATGCCAACTAAGCCACGGAACCAGCCGACCTTACGAATTTTTCTATGTGCTCGTTGCAGATCCTTGTTTTTGGTTTTCAACGACTTCTTTGCCGTCTCTCCAGGTGTGTTCGATCTTTGTATTATAATTATACAAGGAAACATCCTAACATTCAATAAAGTTTATGTACATTATAGGCCCCATGTTTAAAATTAGATTTTCACGTTTAACAGTAAAAAGACTAGAAGTTTTCTATAATACGCATAGAAAAGGATATTAAGTTGAAAAGCAAAAAAGGTATCTTGGCTTTTACAACAACTTACGTGTGAGGAATCGATTTATTTTAAGGATTTTTTACTATTTGTTGAGCGGTAATAGACGCTTTCGACGTGTGGTGTTGGAGTAACAACGGCCAGCAACGATAAAGAATAAACCAGTCCATACTTAAGCAGCTTAATATCGTAGATAGACTTTGGATCCTAAAGTATTTTGGTCATATTGCTCGCCGACAACCAGACAACCTTGACAAACTGGTTGTGGTTAGGTGGAGGGAAAGAGACTCCACAGTTGATCACCGCCGACGGAGTGACCAAGTGATCACCCTCACTGGCCTCCATAAAACAACTACTCTGAGAAAGACCGAAGACAGAACCAGGTGGAAGAAAATCGTAATTAATATAACGACTAAGATGAGAGCGCTCAGTGGCGTATGCTCCGTCTCTTCAGTTATGTTGTTCTTCAGAGCAATGAATTTTCGGTTTGAGCTATTCAGTCTCGTTCTATCAATGTGAGTTATATTAATATGTAATAACACTTTAATTAAAATTTAAAAAAACACCCGGCGCACAAAACGTTTATTCCCAGTAGCTCCATGTACTCAGTTCCACGTAGAACAATTGTAACCTTAAAATGTCATATTTATTCCCATTAGTTCCATGTAATTTTAAACTATTTTTACATCTGAATTTTCTTCCATGTCAAACCTTAAGAAGTTCATCAACCCCATTTCCAAGATACATATGGAGAGTCTATAAAGGCAGAACATGCGCTAAGTAATAAAACAGGGTTTTTTTTTACTTTTGTAAAATAAATTATCGATTGCTGTGCAGAATTTGAAAGCTACAAACTGCTCATGCTTTTAAAATTAAACAAATACCACAATTTATTAACGAATAATAATGTAATAATTAGCGAATGTCTAGCGTAACGTTTTAAAAAGAAAGCGACACGTATTTATTTTCTTATTAGCTTGATTTGTCAATTTGGAATGTAAATATCTTTTTCAATAATAATTTTCCTGCGTTTTGCTTGGGGTTTCATGTTATTTTGTAACTGTACTATGCTTACGTCGTAAAAAGAAGAATCTTTTTCTAAAATCAGGGTAGACTGGTGAATCGCTCATGGTCTCTTCTTAAAATTACTGTTTTGATTTCGTTCTGTCAACCCTCCAATGGGTCGGTCGTTGTATGTTGCTCTCCGAAAGATCACCAAGTTTTTATAAAGTTATCTTGTATCCAGTGTCTATTCATGTATATCTTGGACCAGTACGTATTCTTCAATTTTAGTTTTTATACGTATAATTAAAGCCTTCTCTCTTCCGGCAGCAAAGGTCACCATACAAGTTAACAATTTTTCATAAATAATTTTTAATCAAATTCAATTGTTTGGCCTCTCCAAATCGCATTTGAGAAATGATAGAAACAACCATGATATGCACCTTTAGGAATCTTTCTATGTATGGAACTAACGGGAACAAAGCTAAAAACATTAATTTTATTCCGACTAGTTGTTCCGATGTATGGAATTTTTGGGTTGCAATTGTTCCACGTGGCATGAGACATGAAACTACTGGAAATAAACGATACAAAACACTAAACTCTAAATAGTCATTAAAGTGACTATCCGTCAGGTAACAACTCGTTGAGACCAATATAATGAGTCCGAAACCGATCTTTGCGATTTAAAGCTTTAAGTGGTACTGCAACTGTTATGGACAGGCGTGTAGCTTACCATCAGGCGCACAAATTGTTCGTCCCGTTACTTGATGTTATAAAAAAGGTTATCTATATTATATATATCTATATTATATCTATATAAAAGGTTATATATATTATTATTGTAATGGTACACCAAATTTCAAGTCGATCGGAAGACTAATGAAAAAAGAAAATATATCCATTTTATGACTGAGACCTACGAAACACTAAGTGAATCTTGTCTTTTTTTTAAAAACTAATCTCAAAAGTTCGTGGAGTTATATTTATTTGTTAAGTTTTATTGCAATTTGTTGCCAGTGCAGAAAGTCCGCGAAACCGGATTCAAGTGGAACATTTTCTTCAAATTGAAATGGAACCAATAGTAAATAATAAAACCTTTCCAATAAAAAAGAATAATCGAAATCGGTGCACAGATTCCGGAGTGATCGCGTAATATACACACAAAAAATAGTCGAATTGAGAACCTCTTAATTTTTTTTGAAGTCGGTTTTTTAACTAATTAAGAGCTGGATTTTTAGACAACGGAACCGATGTTCATCAAACATAGCTAAGAACCGTCCAGATTATACTAGCTTTCCAATACAGATAAACCGCTTTAAGGTCAGTCAGTCCAACTTATAACTGCCCTCTTTTTGCCTCGGGGGTGTAAAAGATCGACATACGATTAGGGTAAGCATTCATTTTTCTGTTATAAGAAAAACGTCTAATGTGGCAGTTTGTGAAGCATGGGGTTAGGACCAATTCTTACAAGAGATACCGTTGTAACGTTGTCCCGACGACTGTTCCCAAGTAGATACATGTTTCTTACTACGATTTTATGTCGGATAAAAGGAAACTAGTGGTGAATATTCTATTTTCATACTATGAATATGAAATCGACCACTATACGCGCTTCGGACACATCTGTTTTCAGTTGCTTCCACTTGACACAAAAAGTGTCCGATGACAGCACCTAGAAACTGACATGGTTGAATTGCTTTCAAGTATTGACAGCGATCCCGTTTGTGCCGACGTGTAATCAGCACAATAAGCCAAATACGTATGTGTTTCTTCGTCAACATCCATCGTGGCACCGACGGAACACTCTAAAATTCAAGCACCGAACTGTTGCCAGACCACCTACAAGTAGCAACCGGCAGTAGTGTGTGCGGTTGCCGGACATACCAACCACGCTTTCCTGTGTTGGTGTTCTGTGTCGGCAACCAAAAGTGTCTACGTTTGCACTTATTATAATATTTCCGATCAGTTGGCAATAGTTTCTCAGTCAACTCGTGAGAATGGATTCCGAAATATCGGGAGAAAAATGAACATACCGTGGTAAGAAACCAGTTTCTAATTTGTAAATCGCTGCAGCAATATCGTTGCTAAGTGCGATGTAGTTGTAACGTGGCGTCATTGAAAACAAACGGATAAATAGGTGTTATCTGATTTGACTACGGCGTAGCCTAAGGTTCACTACATTTATCGGTACATAATCCCATTAAACCAGTAATTTTTTCCCAATTGTCGCCAGTGGGAACATAGCTCCCATGTGTTACCAGGTGGTGACAATATTATATAATATAATTTATATAATTTAATGATAAAAAACATCAGATCTGGACACTATCTGCCTGTCTGGACAGATAGTGTCCAGGCTATCTTATCTGTATTTTTATCATTAAACACGAATTTTATTTTATTTCCTTTCGATGAAGGCAATAAACAAATATTAATAGGGATTTTCTATTCCATTTGTTACCACTGGCAACTACTGGGATATTTTAAATTCTATTTGTCGCCAGTGGCAACAACGGATCTTTGTATCTCCATGTCACCACCTGGTAACATGGGTTTTTTCCCATTTGCCGCCAGTGAGAGCAAAGCCAGTGGTGACGACTGGGAATAAGCAGATTTTAAACATTTTTCTCGTTGCATTGTACAGTCAACAGCGCATCAAGTTATACACTTTTGTTCGACTATGCAACGCAACAAGATCCGTCGATATATAGCTTGACACGTTGCTGTTTGTACAAATATTGAAAATGGGAATATATATATGTATTTAAACACTTAAATAGGTATTTCACATTTACTTACCTATTTTTCTGAGGCCAGGTTGTACTGGCCGTGGTCATGGCCTCTCGGGATTCACGATTTTGCTCATAATTTAAACTTTTTTATTATAGTTTTAAATATTAAACAACAACACCACCATTGCTCTGATCCCAAAGTAAGTAACTAGAGCACTTGTTATAATTATTAATACATAGATCGAACACAGAAAAATCCATTCGATCCGACTGGATCCGAACCACCGTCTTCAGCATAACAGGCCGATGCTCTCCCAACTAAGCTATGCGGAACGAACCAGCAGACCCAACGAATTTTTCTGTGCAGATCTTTGTTTTTGGTTTTTTTAACGATTTTTTGCCGTAGCGCCATCTGTGAGAAATCTATTGAAGTTTTTTTTCACACAGCCAGGTACCTTTACAGCTACCAGCGACTGACTAGATATGTCGCTTTACTAATTGCAATAAGAAGTTTATTGACTTTCACGATGTTTTGCTGAAGACGCTGGCTCGAATCCAACCGAATCGAAAGAATTTTCTGTGTTCGATCTTTGTATTAATAATTATAACAGACTAGTGGAGTAACTTCACAAAAAAAAATAATAATATCATAATAGTAAAACATCGTGTCAGGCAACAATTCCTCTTCTTCATAATAAAGCATTTGTGTTATGGAAAAACAACGTCGGCATCACAAACAATCAGACCCGAAACAGTTTAGAAAAGCTAGTTTTTCTACATTGTTCCGATCGAGGATCGAATCCAGCTCCTCAGTGATGGCGACACCATGAAAACTGGCTCCGCTCGACCACGGAGGTTTTGGTTTTTTTATTCAAAATACAATAAATTTTTTAATATTTATTTTAATGATCTATTACAAAGAACTAATTAACAACAATTCAATTAGTAAATTAACCCGTTCATGGAGAGTACTTAAATAGTACCGCAAACAAAAATGTCACTACCTTGTGCCGTAGTGCTTATAATATTTATGATTTATCTATCACGGACGGCTGAACCCGTCAACATTCTTGTACAAAAGAAAGTACGGCTATGGCAGTTGTTGCTTTTTTTAGTTGTTGTTGCAGTATTGAATTACTCAAACAATTGTAACTTTTTTACAAAAAAAATACGTCTTTTGCCGAGTTTTTTTGAAGTCGCTTAACGGAAAGTGGGTGAAATCCAATGAACCGGATTGATCCCCTGATTTGTCACCCTTAGAGGCGGAACACTTTGTTCAAATTTGAATGAAATCACTACTGAGGTACCTCCTTTCTAACAAAAAAGAATCATGGACTATTAGCGCTGCCGCGCACACGCATCATGAGTGAGGCAGCCTTCTTGCGCATAATGGCATGTAAGCCATCTGTGTGGAGATCATTAAACAAACTTCAATGGCATTGACATGTAGGTACTTGTATCATTTCATAACAAATGCGTCGGCGTCTGGTATCCACCGAACTGCCTTAATGTAATGTCTACAAATGTGTGCGTGGAAATCATTGAATTTTGTCAGTACGTTGATACTTACTCCTTTATGGAGAATTGGAGAAACAGCAGCGACAACTGCCTCCGTAGCCGAACGGTTACCATGCCGCACTGCCACGCAGAGGTCCCAGGTTCGATTCCCGGGCCGGGGGAAATAGTTGTATGGCCTACAATTATTTCTCTCGTGAGTTTGGGTGTAATTTGTGGTTGTCTATGTGTGTGTCCATGGCACCCGCGACACAGGGTTTCCCTAGTGCGGGGCTATGTTGAGTGTGTGTGCGTTATTAGAAAGCACTTGGAAATCACACTCTAAAACCCGTAGATTTTTTTCACCGTGAACGTTCACTTCTGATATTCGGATTGCCTGTGGACCTATTCCCCGAAACCTATAACTTGGACCTTTTCAAGGCGAGAGTGAATAGGCATTATTGAGGTGTGCATGCTACATCGTCGACCTCATCGATACTTTCCGTCAGGTGAGATGGAGGTCAAATGCACACTTATTTTGTATATAAAAATATATATGTATTTTAGTAAACGCTGTTACTCTCCTTAAACGCGTTAAAAAAGGTGACTCTATATAAATAAACGACTACAGTGAACGGAAAACATTTTCAAATTCTTTTGAATTTGTAATGCGAGAAGGCTATCGAGGAATGCATTTTTTTATTATTAAATAGACGAACACTTGGCTCGATCGCACCTGATATTAAGTATTACGTCGTAATAAAACTATTACCCTTATTAATTTTAATTATTATTTAAAATCTTAACGTAAACACGGTCATCGACGTGCGGGGGATCCGGTACGATTATGGGTACTCCGTCCATTTTGAGCTCCGTGTAAGGCACGCTGTACACTTGTGTAAATCCTTGGCGCTCCGCAGACTTGGCCGAGTAGTAACTCGACGTGTCCATTCTCAGGATATTGATGCCGCGCGCTTTTGTTGCTTTTCTAAAGAGAGAACACTTTATTATTCATTGTTGTTGTTCCATACGGGTACGTCACTGAGTTATTTCTGTCAGTCTACGCAAGGTTAGCAATTGTACTCGTAGTTAACGACGGTTTAGATATTCTATATTTTTCAACGAGTTAGTAAAACTTTTATGCACACACTTATATACACATTTGGAGATGTCATTAAATAATGTACGAGGCGACTGAGGCCAGTGCAGGAGACGAAAAGAAGTGTAGTAAATGGAGATTTCTGCCTACTCCAGTTGGAGACAGGCGTGATGGTATGTATGTAGGTAGGAGCTTGCTAAGGTTTACTTATAAGAAATAAATTTGATTTTGTTGTTGTTTCCTTATTAGTGCTTATGGGTTGAAATTACGAATGTTTTAGATCCATTACACCTGGTTAAATATTTATTATTAAAAGCTTTGTTGAACGTTTTGTTTTTTGATTCTGTGTCAGCAAGTTCTTTGTAAATTGAACCAAATATGCATTGAACAAGGCGACATTATTTTTCTAAATGAAATAATATTCATCATGTTGTATTCAACTCGTAGCAGTAGAGCTCCTTATAAGAGTTCGTCCAAGGAAGTACTTATTACATATATGTATATAAGTAATAAGTACTGCCTACGTGGTCGAACGGTTACCATGCTGGACTGCCACGCAGAAGTCCCAGGTTCGATTCCCGAGCGGGGAGAAATATTTGTATGACCTACATTTATTTCTCTCGTGAGTTTGGATGTAATTTGTGGTTGTCAATGTGTGTCTCCATGGCACCCGCGATACAGGCTTTCCCTAGTGCGGGGCTATGTTGAGTGTGTGCGTTATTATTATTATTATTATATGACGTATTTCTGCCGCCAAAAAGTAATGTGAGCATTAGTACTTCGGCTTAGAAGGGTTAAGGGTGCTGGTGAAATTACATGCACATGGGATTTATCTTCAATCAACTTATGTCTCAGGGTGACGAGCGCAGTAGCAGTGCCCCTCAGATCTTTGTGATTTAAAGCTCTGAGTGGCACTGCAACTGTGAAGGACAGGCGTGTCGCCTACTACCAGGCGCACGACTTGTTCGTCCCATTACATGGTACTATATTAAAAAAAACTACGCAATAAGCAGCTATGACCGAAATTAGGCCCCTCGTATCTGTTTCTTCGGTAGATTCTCATCCTGTGTTGACCGCATATGTTATCGAACCACAACCGCAATATTGTTGGAAACAAACAAAAATATCCCAAAGACTAACCCGTCGCCATTATTTAATATGTCTAGATTGTCATAACTAGTGTTGGGTCATGGAAAAATTTCCAATTTGAAAATCTACATTTTCATAGGTAAGCAAATTACACTTGAAATAGTCATATTAATTAAACTCTACTGCTGACTGCGAACTGGAAACTTCGCGAAACCGGAGTCATCCCCTTAGAGGTGGAATATTTTCTTCAAATTTAAATGGGACCAAGGGGACTGAGGTACACTCTTTTCAACAAAAAAGGAATCACCGAAATTGGTTCACAAATAATAAGCTTACGTTAGATTGTAATGTTATCGGGTAACATACATACAAAAAAATACAGTCGAATTGTGAAGCTCCACCTTTTTTTGAAGTCGGTTAAAAACAGACAGACATTTAATTGATGTTAAATTATGTGTAGGCTCGGCTTGAGTCGGTCAGGAAAAACTTTATTATCCATGCAGTAAGAACGACAAAAAAATAGCTCGAAAGACGCGACGCCTACTGCGCGGACCGGAGCTTGGTTTCTGACTGGCTCAACCCGAAAGCACGGCAAGTGTAGTGACTTCTCTTTGCGTTTGACTAAACATTTTTATGATTCATAGGTATTCTACTAATACATACTCTGTTTCTTCGACCAGCCTGTTCATAATCCCTTTTCTTCTCCAACTATGGTCTGTACCGGCTACCTTAATGTCAACTAATTTCTGTTCATTGGGGTACTTCTCCCATAACTTAGCACCTTCATTTCTCATTGCCAAAATGTAAAGAATCTTCTGGAACTTTGGATTTTTACAGTTAATTGCTTGACTTCGCAGGTCTGTTCCGTCGTCTGGCTGGAAAGAAATTTAAAAAAAACAATTAGTTTAATGTGATGTTAAGCAAAATTTTTTATAATTATTTAAATCAAAAGTTTATCATAATTAGATCGAACACGAAGAAAAATTCCTTTGACCTGGCAGGACTCCAACCTGCGTTCGTGTTAAAGCAGGGCGACCTCTCTATCAACTAAGCTACAGATAGCAGATCTTAAGAATGTCTCTGTGTTTGTTATATTTTGGGTTGGGCATTGGGTTTTTTAGACTTAAAGCGACACCTGTGAGAGACTTACGAAGCTTCACTTACGGGGTTATAAGCCGAAGAAAACATCATGATATTCGATAAAATCAACAAAACAGTTATTTGTTATGCAGGGCTGTAATGTTGTTGTTTAACGCGAGTGCTTGTATTGAAACCTGAGCAAGTGAAGGAGGCTAACATTTCTACGATAAGAATAAAATATGCCAACGGATTTGTATTAGATAAATAATATACAACAAATCGCGTAGCTGAATGTACCATTATTTTTTCATCGAAAGAAAGTTTGGGTGCACCACAGTCCATCGTCACGTTCGAATTTCAAGAACCTTTTCCTAGCTAGCGTTTGAAAAAACGCAATCGCGCGCAGAAACATTGTAATAGTTAATAAACTTCATATATCAACATCAAAGTTTATTGCTTTGCTTTAAAAAATCACATATAATCCAAAATCAGTGAATAATCTCTCTCCAAGTCATTATCAATTAGATATATACACTACGATAAGATATTTGTACAGTCTGATAGCTATCCGTAAATTCCGTAAGTGTGTATAAAAAAGAAAGAATCGCAAATAAACATAAATTCAACGGTGTTTTTTTCCAGTGAATTTCTTTTTACTAATAATATGTTATTGAAGAAGAATTTTATAATTCTGTAGTAATTATAGTTGCAGAAACAGGATTGTCTATACGAAACAAACTATTTTTTTTTTCGGAGCTAAATTGCGTATTTGAACGATCCCAATTATTTGTTTTCTTAAACAAATCATTGGGTTCTTTACATGTCCTATGGTCACAGCTGGCTGACGACGGCATGAGAAGTGTAAAGGGCCTAAAACGTTTGGTTTGTTTGAAAGAACAAATATCCATACGCAATTTAGATCCGAAAAACATAGCTTCATTTCCTATTTATGTAACAATCGCGAAAATCCATGAACTCGATGAGATTACCTGTAATAAATAAGCATTTTAATTGAAAAACTAAATGATCACCGAGTTTTGGAATTGACTCTATTAACCTAATCTTTTTATACCTACATAATAATATACATATCTATCAAGATGATCTGAAGTGACTATGAATCTTATCTCACCTCTTTAACTGGGTCGACTCCGCTAATACAAACACCTACAATATTGCCTTCCTTGTCCATGGCCTTAAAAGATAGTCCTTCCAGAATGGACTTCTTGCAGTATTCCTCTAGTTCCGTACAAGGGTTGTTGGTGCACAGTCCTATGGCTGCATTTAAAGGTTCGTCAATGTAGAATGTTCTGCAAACGTTTTAGGTACATTAGTCACGTGATCTTTACTTATACCAAGTCACATGACCGAATGGAAACATGACATCGGTGGCAGTAGAGCTCTTTGTGAAAGAGTTTGTCCAGGCAAGTACTGCCACTTTACCTGGTTCTGCCGCCATGCGGTAATGTGAGCGTAGATCCTGGTGGAACTACAGGCACATGGAACTTGTAAACTTATGTCTGGCACAGTGTCTTATCATATAGGATAGGTGTGTCGCTTACCACTACGCGCGAGAATTGTTCGTTTCGTACATTGGCATCATAAAAAAATGATATGTATTTGGAAATGAAACTATATTTTTTCTTCTCGGATCGAAATCGCGTATAAGGCTTTGGTTTAAAAATCGCTACCTCTTGATTTAAAAGAAATACGTTTACTGTTCCATATAATGTGATAATGTTGCCCGGACACGGTTGCGCAACTGTTGCTTTTGTACAGTTGAAGAAAACTAAGTAACAATAGCATATGTAGCAAATTTAAAGTGTAAAATGATGAATGTCAATGGTATTAATGGTTTCATTATAAATTGAGTTCACTATATTACATTTATTGTAAAAGCTACTGCTAGTTAACGAGCAGCGTTGGGGCCTAGTGGGAGAACGGTTGCTTCTCAATTATGAGGTCCACGGTTCGACTTCCTGTGGCGGCGGGTAAATATACCTATGACTTTGATTTTTAAGTTACGTACATTTCGATACCTCCTATAAACACTACGCAAATTTCATTTTTTTTGCACATTTTCTGTTATTTTTGTAAACAGCAGTATTTCTTTACTAGTACTATGCTTCCAGAATTTTCTGAAAAAAGAAACAAAAAAACGAATTTTGTGAAAAAAGGAACAAAAACAAAATAAAAACAGGACAGGTCCAAAAATTATGTTGGCGTAGTGTTCGTTGTAGGTATCGATTTGTGAATATTTAATAACAATATCTCTTTGCTAACATTGAAGGAAAATATCGTGATGAAAATTACATTTTATTTATTTATTTACCGTTATCAAAACTGCATGTCGAAGAAGTTTTACAAGTCCAGTGGACTATGATCTAAACCCTTTTTCTGTTAATGGTGATGGTTACTGTGAATTTCAGTTTCCATTTTCACTGCTTATAAATTTATCATTACCGTATACCTGCTTAAAAATCAATACACGAAATTAATTGCCTACGTTATTTCCAATTATAACAGTGTCCAAGATTCAAAACTACATATCGACTCTGGAAAGCGTCTAAAGCGCATTTGGAAAATATTACGGGAAAAGTTGAAACTTTCTCGTTTTGCCACATGACAAGTAAAATTAGAGTTATGATTTTTTTTTACAATTAAACTAACTGTCATCATTAGTTCAAATCACGTTCAAATACTTTCTTATATTGGCTCATCCTGTCGCTCGTGGCTCATCAAATCAGAGTGTGGTGCCGCCTTGGAAATAAGTTGAGGAGTGTGATATCGTCGGGGACACTGCAATAACGCGTAACTAGCATTTGTTTATGAGTCTCCATTTCGGTAATTTAGTCGCCCAATCAAATACGCCACGTAAGTGTCGTGGCAACCAAATTAGCGTGATTTACGGGAATCTATTGTTGTCAGTCCGTAGACAACATAAGTTGAAGCTCACTGTGCAAAAATGAGAGTCGTAGCCATTGAAATACAAAAATACATACGCGGATACGTTGACGATATGTTGTAAAATAAATTGAAACTTAAATAAGCCTCATATAATAATAAGCCACTGGCGATTGTGCACTGGCAAACTTGTTGAAGAGTGTAATAGAGCCAAAACAAAACAATGAACGGGTTGGCTAATGAGGATGCAAGTCTAATTGTGAAAATTAATTTGTTGTCATAACTCATATTGCATGTGTAAACAGGTTAAGATCAATTTAGTGAAGTACACAAAATTGTAGGACGTTTCAAAGATTCCTAACGGTAGTTTGCTATGGGGTTCTCAATTCAGAGACCGTCCTTCTGCAACTGTTTCGTTTGGTATTGCAGAATTGGTGAAGTAGGGCTTAATTTGGTTACGGTTGACAGCACATCATCCTACACACAGCACTTTAGCAGCAGTAGAGCACCTTGTGAAAGAGTTCGTCCTAGGAAATACTACCTATTTCAGCCGCCAAGCACTGCGATCCGGGACTTACGAATTTATGTCTCAGAGTGACAAGCGCAGTGGCAGTGCTCCGCAGATCTTTGCGATTTAAAGCTCTGAGTGGCACTGCAACGTTATGGATAGGCGTGTAGCTTACCACCATGCATACGACTAGTTCGTCCCGCCACTTGATATTATACACATGGGCGCACTGTAAGTTTCCGGAACTGGCCACTTACATAAACAATATTTAAAAAGTAATTACAACAACAGTAATTACATTACAGTCAACCGTGACCATGGGACCTGTAAAGGGCCCGAAACGTCGGTTTGTTTGAAAAAACAGATATACGCGATTTAAATCCGGAAAAATAGTTTCATTTCCTATGTGTAACAATCGCGAAAATCTAAGAACTCGATAAGTAATTACAACATTTGAAAATGGAACTCTTTGGCTGCAGAATACATACAATTTGTTTCATCTGACTGTCACTTGTTTTTACATTGTGGCGTCATTTTAGAAATTGATTATATACTATATACTCAAATTATTATAGACTATAAGAAGAGGATTTAGACTACAGTCAGCCATGCCGTTTTCAAGATTTGTGAACTTTCTTTTTACGCATATCTACAGATTTCATCACGAAACATTCCTTTACCGTCAACTTATCCTGCTTCTTAGAACCTACCTATAGGACTCACAGAAGTCCTGTCTAGTACATTTTCTTTGTTAGGACTGAAGTAGGCCGTTTTGTTTTATTTATAAACTGGACCCAAATGTACCAAAATTAAATGTAAACCACCTCTGTTTTGTGTTCTAACAATCATATTTTATAAGTTTATTGTAACAAACTTAGTCATTTTTATTTTGAGGCAACACACTTGACGGATTTGCTATTCACGACGTTTAAAACTATAGTGAAACAAATATTTTATACTAAAGGTTATTATACAACTTCTGCGCACTTGGATGACAAAAATCCGTGGTAGTAACCCGTTTAGCTCATGGAGGTAGTCTCGATCTCTGATGTTTGAAAGCAAAACAAAAAATATATTCTAAATGTTGAATGCGTACAAATGTTATTTACAAAGAGCAACCCCTAGAGTTTCTTGCTTATTCTTCTCGGGGGAATCTGTCTTACGAATGAGCGGTAGAGTTTAACCAATGTGACGATTTCAAGTATAATGCTTACCTATGAAATGAAGATTATTTTGATTTTGATTGGATTTTTTCGACGTCTGACTTAGTTACCCATAGTACAGGGGATCCTAGTTTAGGAGCTAGCCACATCTCTGTACCTATTTTTCTTTAGGTTGCAATAAAGTTAGTTTTATAATTTATACAGTTAGCTATCAAAACATTCACAAATGTACGTAACTTAGAAATTATTAAAGGATTCGTCGACCTCTAAATTCAGAAACAATCGTGCCAACACTGGGCTACCACCGTATTTTATGGCTACCACCGCTTTCGCCTTTTGTTAAGTACAAACTTACCTTCTCAATAAAGCCATGACGTCGTTTACGTCGACTTCTTTCACCACATCGATGGTATATTCTGGTTTTGACATGTTAATACTTCTACTTGAAGCTGTGGAAACCTAAAAATGTAAGAGCTTTTAATAAAGATGTAGGTAAATTGGCCAAAACACGACTGGAGAAGTTAATCATCTTTAAATACGTAGAGACTCTAACTCAACTCAAACTTTGATAAAATGCAATAAAGGTAGTGTTCAGTATTTACTTATTTCAGTTTCAGTGAGTACATAACGCAGAGATTCAAAACCATACTTAATTATGTAATAAATAATTAAAAAAACGATCTCAAAAGTTTGTGGAATTACATCTATTTGCCAATTTCTATTGAAATCAATTAACGGAAAGTGGGTTAAATACAATAGACAGGATTCATCCCCTAATATTTTTTTTTATACAATTGTAAGTGCGCATTTGACCTCCATCTCACCTGACGGAAAGTCACGATGAGGTCCACGATGGAGCATGCACACCTAAATAATGCCTACTCACTCTCGCCTTGAAAAGGTCCAAGCTATTAACGTTCAGGGAACAAGTCTGCATGTAGGGAATTCCACTCCATAGCATTTCTCCATATAAATGTGGAAACGTAACGCTTCGTGGGAATCTTTGGTATATCCACAACATAGGTCCGTTATCATTGTTATTATTATTTCTTTATTTTTCTCAGCTTTTTTTTGTAGCTGGGTTGAACCACACGTGCGGACCGAAATCAAGCAAATGCAGCATGTCTATGTGGACGGTGGTGGTGATGCGTAACAAGCTTACTTCGTCGTCTTTCGTCTGCAAGAACCTTCTAACAATGCGACAAGTATTAAGGATTCCTTCTGTAACAAGTGGTGTTTGGTGGGAGATTCAGGGAATGCAATGACTTGTGTAGCTGTTTGGGAATGACGCCTGTGGTAGAAATAACTATTGGTACTATTACTACATTCTTTAATTACCATATTCTGGTTATTTCCTCTTTTAGTTCTGTGTATTTAGAGAGTTTTTCTGGCATTGTAGACTGTAAGTTGTGGGTGTTTGGTACGGCAATGTCTATTAAAAATACGGTTTTGTCAATCCTATTTACTAGCGTGATGTTTGGTCTATTGTAGTGGATGGTTCGGTCAGTCAGAATGGCTCGATCAAAATATAATTTGGTTGTATCATTTTCAAGTACGGTTTCAGGTGTGTATTGATAATAAGGCCTTATGGTTTCCAAAAACAAACCACTGTGGTCTGTGGTTACAACTGAAGAAAACCACTGACATAAGAACAACAATTTATAAACAGGACAATTTGTAGTGGCAATAAATATCTTCACTAAAATCCCCAAAGAAATTTCATTCCAATCACAGAATAATTCATTTATCAATTAACATCAGCAAATCATAATTAAAAGCGCATTTGATAAAAAAATGTTATCGTAGCCTACAAGTTTCTTGAGGAATAATAAATATAATACCTATACAATTATTGTTTAGGTATTATATTTTTAAATTTGATTAATTATATAAGTTCCCTTAAAAAAATTTTATGTTCTTTTTAAAAAGATAAAATCCTTTCACTATTTTGCGTACCGAAAAGATTATATTTCTATGCAATATAAAAAACACAAGTATCGTAAATTTCTATTCAATTTAATTTAAAATTAACCTCGAAAATACAGAAGTATTGTTGTGTGGTTATGTCTACATCGGATATGTTTAGTCTCGTATTTTTACGTAATGTACAACTATTACGATTTTGTTTTTATAGTTTCTGTATCTATGGAGTGTATGGTGTTGTATGGTCTGCTTAAAGGTCACATAAGTGACATTCCACAAATCCACAAAAAATCTCCAAATTATGTACCAGTTGTAAGAAAATCGCCATCTTTCTGCAGATAAAACCACTTATTGAGTTTATAGCTTTTTTGTTATTGAGTTTCACCTGCAGAAAGATAGTGATTTCCTTACCATAACTATACATATATTTTTGTAGAAATGTCACTTATGTGGTTTTACCTTTAAACAGGCGGTATGCATAATGTAAAATTTGTTTAGATAAATGTTCATAAGAATTTTTTTCCGCCAATGCACCACTGTGGGCGCCCTAACAGGGTCATGTTGATACTATTTAAATTTTAAGATCTGTGTAACACATGGAAGCGATAAATACTTTGATTTTCGACTTACATACCTCTTCCTTTTTTCGAAGTCGTTTAAAACAATAAGTAAATGGATAACAATACTGGTGACTAGATGTCTGACACTAATAGCCGTGTTATTAATTTGCAAATGCATGTACATTACTTACGCGAATAAATAATGAAAACAATAAGACAATAAATGTTACTACGATAATGAACAACAAATTGTAAAGTCGCTGCAAATAATTGCGTATTCACACGTGGAACTGGATGAACAGTAACATGTCGTAACATAAATCTATACCCTTAGGAGAACAGTTGCGTACATAATGTACATGGAAACATGTGTATTTTTAACCGACTTCAAAAAAGGAGGAGGTTCTCAAGTCGCCTGTATTTTTTTTTGTTTTTTTTTGTATGTGTGTTACGCGATAACGTTTTATTACTACAAAAACTTTCATATACAAAGTGCACCACTGTGCACCGCAATTAAAAGTTATTATATAAACGAAAAATAAACATGAAAAGAACATAACATTTCTTAAGTGATTTGTGAACCAATTTTTAATTCTTTTTTTATTGGAAAGCGGGCACCTCAGTAGTGGTCTCATTTAAATTTGAAGAAAATATTCCTCCTCTAAGGGTGGCAAACTAGGGGATGAATCCAGTTTCGCGCCCTTTCCGGTAACCGATTTCAATAAAACTTGGCAAATAGATGTAATTCCACGAACTTTTGAGGTCGGTTTTTTTACTACTTTGTGCTGAGACTATTCATATGTCATCGCTTATTCGATTCACAGCCAAACACGTCTTTAATAATCACAAGTTAGGCTATTATATGGTCTGTCACTTTTTAAACATGCATCTTTGAACGCTATGCAAAGACGTATGGTACAGGGTCAAGATTTGACAATTAAGATTTAAATTCAACTCTTTGCATTAAGAACCTTGCAATGTCTAAAGTGGCAAGTTTAATGTGCTCTTGACTAAAACGAGTCATTTAGTCTGGTGTATTGTGGTGTGTAGTATTTTGTTTACATTGTAGGTGTGGTCTCTCGTGTTTAACTACGTTATCAAAGATTGGGCGTACTTGGTGTTGGATTATGGAAAATTATACGTAGATATTTCAACATACAAGTTTGACAGTTATTGTCCAATAGTTTAGCTGTTTTTCTGAAAACAGTTCAGGGCAATTATCCGACTCCAGGCGTACCTACACAGAAAAAACATTTTCGTTCATTCATTGCAGTCCTGTATTAGCCACTGCTGGGTCTAGGCCTCCTTTCGCTACTCGTCAAACTTTCCGGCGTTAGCCTGCACGAGAAGGTTTTTCGGCGATTTTTACTAGGTCTCTTCAAGCGATTGAGCGTCCTCAGCCCCACAGGAACCGACACCGCTGGTAGAGTGTGGAATGAGATTTATTGGCATTTATCGTAATTGCGAAATTTGACAATACGTTTCTTGGTAACTGTTTCTCCCTCTGTAATTGGATTTAAATCTTAATTCTGTCTCTGGGTGTCGTTGTGGGCTTGGTGCTTTTTTGACGTGTATAAAAAAGTTCTTGTTATGTAGTTTTTAACCGACTTCAAAAAAGGAGGAAGTTCTCAAATCGACTGTTTTTTATGTATGTTACGCGATAACTCTTACTTACTTTGTGAACCGATATTGATGATTCTTTTTTGTTGGAAAGAGGGTGCCTCGGTAGCGGTCCCATTTAAATTTGAAGAAAATATTCCACCTCTAAGGGTGGCAAACTAGGGGATGAATCCGGTTTCGCGCACTTTCCGGTAATCGATCTCAATGAAAACTGGCAAATAGATGTGACAAATTCCACGAACCTTTGAGGTCGGTGATTTCAGCTACTCTGTACTGAGATTATTGTAAGGACAATACAAGAATTTAACGGATTACCAGAAATCGGAATAGGCAGAGGTGTTTACTTAAATTTCAAAGAAATAATACGCACTGAGTGGATAATACCTCCCTTTGTATTCCCGGAATGATTAAAAATAAAAGTTGAAGAAACCGTTATATTATTATTATTAATTACAGTCAAAAAACTTTTCTTCTTAACTGTTACCTGCGTTTCAAAAATGTAGAACATAATAAAATTCAATAGGTCCGTGATTGCAAGGAGTCTATTTCACTCAATGTGTATATTTCAAATTTAAGTAAATATTATTATTCACGGAAATTATACCAAACACAATTAAAAAATCATTTGCTGTAATATGTATGTATAATTAAAATATGAATAATAAGTAATATTATCATAAAAGAAAAAAACTAACTGCAAAGCAGCACATAACTAAGAGCGTTTTAGTCCGTAAGTCACTGGACATAACAGAAGTTCCAGTGAGTTGGGTATACCATCTGGTCCAGACCCGACACATCCTTGAGGAAGACCTTACTGACACGTAAAAAAAAATAATTTTGGGCAGAGGTTATTTAGAAAACAATGAAAAATTGAATGTATCCATAAACAAAAGATGCTTACCTCAAATTATCCTCAATGTACTTGTGTATTGTCGTATTTAAACATCACTTGTGTTTCATCGAGTTTTAATGTTCTAATCCAAATTAGCACGTGTCGACGTATAATAGAATTCAAATCGCACAACCAACTAAACTGAACGCATCGCGACGCCGTGTAGACATATATTATCATATAACGGTGAAACATAAAAATAAGTTTTAAGGCGAAGTATTTGCTACGCTACCTAGAGTCTATTCAAAGCAGTGATCCTACTCGGAGAACGGCCTGTGACTATGACATTAATGTCTAAATTACGTACATTTGTGGTAATTTATTCGCAGAACTTTCGCTAACAGTGGAGGGAAACCCTTAGAAAACGCGTGAAGCCGAAACTCTCTTAGGAAGAGAGCCATGTCCAGCAGTGGACGTATCACGGATTGATTACGATAATTTACTTCCAATTACTTGCTAAAATGGTATACCTACTACAGAATTTAGTAACAGTAGAGGTCCTTGTGAAAGAGTTCGTCCAGGGAAGTATTGCCACCTTACCTATTTTTGTCGCCAAGCAGTGATATGAACATTACTGCGTTCCGGTTTAGAAGGGTGCTGATGAAATTACAGGCACATGGGACATGTGAACTTAAGTCTAAAGGTGACGAGCGCAGTGGCAGTGCCCATAAGATCTATGCGATTTAAAGCTGAGAGTGTCACTGCAACTGTCATGGATAGACGTGTCGCTCGGTATTATAAAGAAAAACAGTAAGTGTTTACGTACTTAGTAAACGTGATCTACGGGCAAGAATTCCAATTATGTTTAACTTCTTTTAGCTGACTTATCTTCAACATTGACATTGACCTGACCAGCTGCGCCAATTGTCATCAGGCTATACCATTTAAACAGGAGCTTTAAAACGCATAGTGAACAATTTCAGAACTTTTTTAGTTCTTTGGCACTACGTCCAGCTTTTGCATGTAGTACAGCCGAGCTGAAAGTGCCGTCCAGCAGAACTGACTGGTGAATAATAAAAATCCTAATCGCAAATTTAACATAGCTTGCCCTTAAATTACAAGCATATATGCATACTGATAGCCATTATGCTTATTTATCTTTTACTCGCGGCACTCGACTCACCTATGTAAAGATTTGTGAGTGTGTTTTTGCATTATGTATTTGTCATTGCTATTTTAGGTGTGCCAGTACATCATAGCTATCGGAAACTCAATCGTTGTCAATCGCCGCGAAGTCGATAAGAATAATTAGGTAACAAGTATTATTACTTATTTGCGAGTTGTGCTGTAATTGTAGTCTAAGTATAGACCAGTGTGTCTATGCACTGGATTACACGTCCAGTTTCAACGTTGCGATGTAACTACTTGTAATTTTTTTGGCGCGTGATCGTAGTATCAGTCACATGCATTTATTGTAAGGTTACGCTAAGCGCCTGCAAAAAAGATAAGAGCAATTATTCGTAATCCATTTATTGCTAAAGGATCGTTTTAAAGAAAAGTCAATATAATTATTTTATTATTTTATTGTAATTGTAACTATAAGATTAACATTGATTATCAATATAAAAATATTTTACACAGTTTAACGATTTAGCTACTTTTTGAAGAAATCCACTGGTTACGTTCTTTACGATGGTAAAGTGGGAAAAGTTCGACTTCGGTATGACTCCAAACCAGATTGAGGATGTTCCTTAAAAAGATCAAAACAAAAGTGACGAAGAATAAGGGCAGCGTTTACGTACATACAAGTGAACGACTGTGGAACTGTTTGGGGTTCATAGTCCTTGCATACCCTTTAGGGAGACAAGCATGATAGAATGTACATAACAGTATCGTGCTTTCAGCTGTTGCTACTACCACAATTTTAAAATGAAAGACTATGTTAAATATTTTTTCACAAGTTATCTTTTTGATGACTTACGTAGATATTATTATAGTTATGAATACAAATTCAAGACGAGATAATTATCATTTGACTTATGCTAGTCCGAAAGGAGCTTTTCGTAGCTGTTTACGTACTACACTACTACACAGAGTTGATAATATTAATAAGGTTCTCCTTTACTTAAAACGCGTATTTAGAATGTTTATTTACAGCTAATTTTCTAAATTCTCTTATCTACTTATAATCTATTCAAGTTACAGGTACAAAGGAACTGTGTCTGTACTATTTAACAAGTTAAAATTAAAACACGCACGGTATTTACATAATATCCGAGTTTCACTGCCAATGCATACGTATATCTATAATCATCATAATGGCATGGATCTATA
The DNA here is from genome assembly GCF_003589595.1 of Hyposmocoma kahamanoa. Classification (NCBI taxonomy): domain Eukaryota; kingdom Metazoa; phylum Arthropoda; class Insecta; order Lepidoptera; family Cosmopterigidae; genus Hyposmocoma; species Hyposmocoma kahamanoa. The sequence goes on along the minus strand of NW_020653608.1, from coordinate 2,576,404 downwards.
ACTCAAGAGCACAGCGCTGCGTAGTCGGGCATTTAGTACCTAGCAACACCAGATGTAGTGATGAGTACCAAAATAGCTATTTTTAATCGACTTTTTTTTGTATGTATGTTACACGATAAGTAAGTAATTTGTGAAACCGAATCGATAATTCTTATTTAGTTGAAAAGAGGGTGCCTTAGTAGTGGTCCTATTTAAATTTGAAGAAAATATTCCACCACTAACTAGGGGATGAATGACTTTTGAGGTCGGTTTTTTAATACTCTGTACTAAGATGATTGTAACTATGATTTGTTTTACATTGACAAGCTGCAATTTATGAAAGCTACTCTAATTTGTAGTGATAACAAACTAATCAACTAGATGGCGCTTATTGCACACATTGTAATGGATAGTGTCGGCTATTCATTTATTTTATTTAGAATTAGCGCCATCTACTCATATTAGGAAGCATTAATTTACAAATTAGTTTGCAATACACAATGCTAACTCTATTGACATGAAATTTGTCAAAGTGACGGGGCGAACAAGTCGTACGCTACACGCCTTTTTTTTTTTGTCCATATCAGTTGCAGTGCCACTAAGAACTTAAAATCTGAAAGAATTGATGGGCACTGCCATTGCTCCCGTCACCCTGAGACATAAGAGACGCAAAGATCTAAGAGAGACATCAGTTGACAATCTCACTTGCCTGTAATTTCACCAGCACCTTTACCCTACAAAATCGGAACACAGTAATTCTGACATTACTGCTTGGCGGCAGAAATAGGTAAGGTGGCAGTACTTCCCAGGACGAACTATTTCACAAGGAGCTCTACTGCTTCTAGAACTACTTTTTTTTATTATAAACACGATTACAATAAGATCAAAAACGATTTAAATTGAACTAACTTTTCGAACCCGATGCTTACACTGTCTTTGAGGAGAGGTTTTGCCTTCCTATGCCTGTTCTATCGCTTGTACAATGGCCAATGTTCTGAAGAACTGTTTGACATGATGCCAACGGCAACATTTTATCATCGCACCGCTCGCCACCGGAGGAAGTCCATCCTCACACTCTGGAACCGAGTCGATCTCGTACTGTACGGTTTCAAAGAAGCTTTCTCCCATGCATTAGGTTGTGGAATGTCGGGGTTTTCCCGCAGGAATAAGCATGAACTCCTTCAAAAGGGGTTTGAGTAGGGTCCTAAAGGGTCGGCAACGCGCTCGTGACGTCCGTTGCAGGCATTCATAGGCGACGGTAACGTGTTTGCTGCCTAGATAATATTTAAAAAAAACTTATTTAGCTTCCAGGGAGCTAAGTATCTATATAAGTGTGTAGTTTCAAATATTAGGTAGGTACGTAACAATGTTAGGTATGTTTGAGTTTAATTGCGTCTTATGAGTTGCGGGCTAAGACTTAATTTACATTGATGTGGGACGGGTTTTTGTAACCATATTGAATTTTGAAATCTACAAACTAGATATGACCTAACATTTTTTGCGGAATTTTCGCAGCTATCGAACGAATCGTATCTAGTTTGTACGTTACACAACTGACATATTCATTATGCTATGTACAATTTCGTTACAAAAATTCACTACCATTAAATAGAACGTAATATTTCTCTGCTGTATTGTTTAGATTTGTTTAATATAAACTCTAGCCTCGAGATGGGGTGCAGGGGGTTGCGGTGCATAGTCAAGATCACTGTATAAGACGCTGTACATTTGCTTGTAGCCGAGGCGCTCGGCCGCGGCGGCGGAGAACGCTGAAGTCGTGTCCATGCGCAGGGCAGAAGCACCCACGGCCTTTGCTATGCGTCTGCAAGGGAAACATTCGGATACATATAATATAAAGAAAATGTAATTTATTTATGGAAAATAGTGTCATGCATAACGTTAATGCGAGCAAATCATAACTTTTTATCAAAAAACGATTTCAAAAATAAGTGGAACCATCAGTTTGCAATAACGAAAAGTGGGTGAAATTTATCACCCTTAGAGGTGGAATATTTTCTTCAAATTTGAATAGGACCACTATTGACGTATTACCTTTCTAAAAAAAATGTCATCGAAATTGGTTCACAAATGTCCGAGAAATCATCACCACACACAAAAAATTCAATCGAATTGAAAATCTCCTCCTTTTTTTGAAGTTGGTTAAAAATATAACGGTTTAGTCTTGATTTTTTTTGTCACTTTTAGTGAAATTACAGGCACATGGGACTTTTCAACTTATGTCTCAGGGTGACGGACGCAATGATGGACCATCAGATCTTTGCGATTTAAAGCTCTGATGGTACAGCAACTGCTATGGACAAACGTGTCGCTAACCAGCAGGCGCACGAATTGTGCGTCCCGTCACTTTGTATCATAAAAAAAACCTTTATGTGTTTATTTATTTATAAGATGTATAAAACAGTTTGCATTGACTCCCTAACAAAAGTTTAAACATTATTACTAGTTTCTACTCTAGAATGTAAACCTAAACAAATACATACAGCATGACCAATCATAAGTAAACAATTTTGTTACAATGTATTAATAAAACGTACTTGGGCATAATAAAACTGTAACCTTAAATAAAATAGAATTACAAGGACTATAGCTATGAAAGAGAGAAACTGTGGTGCTTGTGGATTCGATTACGAAGCCTTTTAAAATTACTGTCAAATATAACAATATCTAGATCAGCGCCAAGATCAGCCATAAGGTCATTGAAGGCACAACACATTCTCATCAAAGGGTTGTAAAAAGAAGTATTATTAGTATACACGTTCAATACGAATGGTCTAGGAGGCGTCGGGGATTGCACTTGATGTTAACGTTGAAGAGGTTGTAAACCGCTAATATGCCGTGACCAGGTTCACAAGAAGAAAGGTTAGAAAGAAAAAAAACAGGCTGTAACCAGAAAAGGGTATAAAAAAACAGGTACAACGCTACAAAACACTCCCTACTTAACTACGTACTACGTACAAAAAGCGTAAGACAGATTTACCCCGAAAGGGCCGAGTTGTACAATATTAATAGATTGGTATTAAAATTTGCACATGATTTAGGTTAGGAACAGGTAAAAGGATTAAAATTAGACGAGAAGCACTACTCAATTCAGCGACTGAGCAGAGAATGACGACGGAACGAAACAAAATGAGAATGACGAGGCAAAGGAATTGAAGAACGATTCAAAATTTGAAATTTGAATTGAAATTTGGCCAGGAACTAAAGAAAAGGTGATAAAAAGGTATGATGACGATGGAAGGAGGTTGCATCGTCACAAAGTTAAATGTTTTACTCTTGAAATGTAGAGTTAAGTTTACATTTATGTATAGATCAATATCGATGTTGATTATGCAGCAGTACAGGAATGGAATCATGAGATCTATTAGTTACAAGTTAAGGACAATGCTAATTATGCTATGTTCAGTTCGCGATGCCAAATTGCCAAGGACAGTTCACGCTTATTAAATATCTAACAAAAAAATGTTGTTTCATTTAAAACATGACAGAGGTATTAAATTTCTTCCGGGTCAAGGAGCGACGGTAATATGGGCCAGAAATAGCATTAAAATTACTACTAAGCAGTTTTTGTTTGTTACAATTATGCGACTATAGACGGGTAATTGGGGCGACTGAATTCAAGACATTGGATCATGTAAGAGTTAATTGGAGAGCTTTTACCGTGTGACAACAGTCTTAGCTTCACCTTACACAAATTATTACCAGAAATCGGAAGAATATTCCATTTATGTAAATTTCTAGTAACATGCAATGGATAATACGTCCATGTGAAATACCGGAATTAGTAAAATAAACAACTTTTTCACCTCACTAGCTCGGGAAGGCTTTCTTTCTCATTAGAAATCTGCGCGCAAAAGTGCTTTTTGCACGCTAGCGTGGAAAAGGTTTTTGAAATTCGAACTTGACGATGGACTGTGTGTGGTGCACCTAACTTTTTCCTTCGATGAAAAAAAAATCATAATCACACGTTCAACTACGTGATTTGTTGTAATTTAGATCTGTAATTTAAGAGATAAGTAATTTAGATCCGTTGGTATATTTTATTCTTATTATGGTCGATATTAAATTGAGCACGAAAACTAAAATCGCATATTAAATTATTTTAAATCGACGAAGAACTAAAATAATTTCAATAATCTCACAAAATTATAAGTACAAGCAAGAATAAAAAATGATGAGATGCAAATTCAGAACGCATCCGAAGATAAACTTTTGTTTTATTAATAGAGTTCAAACTAAGAGTAATAGTGCTCCTTGTGAAAGAGTTCATATATTCACTTTATTCATGAATAATTTACTTACTTAATATATATACTAAATACAACAACGAAATGGGATTGGGTAAATACCTACGTAAGTGTTAAGCGAGTTGTGGAGATATCTGAAAACATTCATACAGCCGAACGTATAACCTCCTCCTTTTTCTTTGAAGTTGGTTAAAAATAGTAATGTTAAGTACTTTATAAGTTAAAGAAAACTTATATTTCACAATTGTTCTCTATGCACTTACAAGGTTATCTGTCACGTAGAGAAGCATTCCATGTAACATAAGTTAACGATAAATTACTAAACGTCGACGAGAAGTCACTACATATAAATTGTCCGTTCCTCCTAACCTCTATGTCCGATCATATAGAATACGAGTGTGCCGTACTTTGCGCTGCATTGAACTAATTAGCTGAATTGTGTAATACACATGCAATATGATGCTATAACACATCGTCTTAAACTATGTCAACAAGTTGTTTATATTCTAATTCTATGCTGTATGCGCAACGAAGAACCCGGGTATTGAACACGAATGTTTGAATAGTACTGTGACATAAATTGGGCCACATCTGCAAAATGATAAGTTTTCAGTAAGAGGTTTATTTATATTCGAACAAACGAAATTTATCGATAACTTTTTAATGCTTAAAGAGGAGAGTTATGAGAAGTATCACATTATGCATAATTTGTTTATTTTTATCAAGTTACGGGACGAACAAGTCGTGCGCCTGCAAGCTACACGCCTCTCTATAGCGGTTGCAGTGCCACTCAGAAGTTTCAAATCACAAAGATCTGAGGGGCACTGCCATTGCGCCCGTCACCCTGAGACATAAGTCGACAAGTCCCATGTGCCTGTAATTACATTGTGTTACGTTAGGGCACGTTAGGGACAGGCGTGTCGCTTACCACCGGGTACACGCCTTATTCGTCCCGTCACTTAGTGTTATAATAATAAAATTACCTTTTCTCCTCGAAGTAGATCGAGTTAGAGACCTTAGCCTTTCACTTGCTATGTTCATGACACTCATCCTTCGTTCACCAACATGCATAATGCTTTCATAAATGCTCGTCGGTTAAACGTCTGTTGATTCTTTTTTTTTTTTTTTTATTATTTCAGTATTCTTGAACTACCTACATTTATTTATGTTTTAATGCACATCCTAATAACAACTTCGGTGGCCCAGCGGTTAGCAATGTGAGCGTTAAATAAGTAGTTTCCGGTTTGGATTCCCGGTAGCACCAATTTGGGAAACTTTACTAAGTTCGTTGTAGTCTCGATGTTCTGAGTAGCGTCTTGGAAGGAATACCATCGCTCTGGTTTTCTTATGATCGTGCTTCAACCACGACAGATGCAGTGCCCATCAGAGCCTTAAATCGCAAACATCTGAGGAGCACTGCCATTGCACCCGTCACCTTGAGACATAAGTTGGTAAATCCCATATGACTGTAATTTTACCAGCGTAGAAAGCAGCAATTTCCTTTACTGCTTAGCGGCAGAAATAAGTATTGTACTTCCCTGAACGAACTCTTTCATAAGAACTTCTTTCAACTGGAGTACATAGTACAGAGAATTGCCTATTTTGAGATTAGGAGATTGAGATTGCAACCAATGTTGCTAAGTAATTTAATGTTACTAACTATTAAAATCTTCTAATAAAAGAAAAATAACAAGTGAACAGCAAAACACATTGAACGTAATCTGCAAAAGAATAAATTGTCCGCTCAATCTCATTACTGTCACGTTAACAACTCCTTTGTCAAGTCACGATGGAGACGTAGTCTTATAGGTAACATCAACGTTGTTCTATTGTTTTCATGTTTTAATGGCGGACAGCTTAGTTAGAACGCTGTTAGGTGAAGGAATGAAAAAAAAACTTATATCTCCTTGAAGACACCATGATTTATAAGTAGTTTTAGTAAAAAATATTCCACTAGTGAGTGGTTAAGCCGTTAAAAAAATCAATACGTGGGGCATACTACGAAAATTCCTGAAACTGGCCACTTGTAAAAGAAACCAAAAAAAAAAAAACAAGTACGAAATTTGAAAAAGGAACCCACTGTGAGTGTTTTACTTTAAGAGACTGTCATTTATTTTTCCATTGTGGCGGCGTTTTCAAAACTGTAAGGCGTTATTACAAAGAATTTCAGTTGTGTCCATGATTTTGTACGATTTTCGATTGGGCTTAAGACAACAAGAGAGTTGTCAGAGACTTCAATTGGCATTTGGCGATGAAGCCCTATGTCGTAGCTCCGTGTATTCGTGGTTCACTGAATTTAGTTGTGGACGTGATCATCTCCATGACGATGTACGTGAAGGTCGGCCGGCGACTGCGGTTAATATTGATACCGTACGACAACTGATTAAGACTGTCAAAGAAATTACTTGTCAGCAAATTCATACGGTATTCGGCAATGTCGGCACTGGAATGAGCCAGGTGCAAAAGCATGTTAGTTAGTAGGTCAATGCATGTACATCTGAATGGTCGGAAATTTTGCACTCGGTGGATACTGAATGATTTAACGGAATGCCAGAAGCGACTGCGTGTAGAGTGGTGCTGTAAAATGATAAAAAAGTTTAATGGAGGACAATCATTGGCTGTATGCACGAGTAATATTGAAAAAGCCAGTCCGCAGAATGGGTCTTTCCTGTAGAAGATTTGCCGATGAAAGTTAAGAAAAGTCGGAGCATTATTAAGAAAATGGATGCTTCTTTCTTCGGCAAATCAGCACATTACACTATTTCAGCTTTTGAAGGACATTAACTGCCGATCGGTATATAAACATCTACTTGCGAAAAGCGTCCTCGAATCAAAATCGTCCTTCACCACGACAACGCCTCTGCACATTCAAGGTAACAAATGCGTATTTGAAGATCTCAAATGTGGAACTGATTACCTATCCGCCATACAGCCCAGACCTTGCACCATGTAACTTCTTTTTATTTCCAAAAATCAAAGATAAACTTAGAGGTTTCCGATTTACAGGCCCGGAAGCGGCGGTGAATGAGTTCCACGAAGCCATTGAAAAGGTCCCTATTGAAGACTGGTCCCACTGCTTTTCACAATGGTCCCAACGAAGCAAAAGTTTGTGAATAGTGAGGGCTTAATATACTTTGAAAAACAATAAATCTATTTTAAACATAATATCTGGACTTACTTATCAGAATCCAGAAACTTTCATTATGGCCTACGTGTAACTCAGTCTGTAGCTCGTTGTTTAAGAGCGATGGCTCCGGCATGGCAACAGGCACTGGTTTGTGTCCATTCAGATCGAATAATTTTTCTTTTGTGCAATAATAACTGTATTTTAAACCGACTTCAAAAACTGAGTAGGTTCTTAATTCGTCTGTATTTTTTGTGTATATGTTACGCGATTACTCCGTCGGTGTTTGTGAATCGATTTTGATGATTCTTTTTTCGTTGGAAAGAGGATACCTCAGTATTGGTCCCTTTTAAATTTGAAGAAAACATTCCAGTTCTAAGAGTGGCAAACAAGGGGATGAATCCAGTTTCATTTCAATAAAAATAGATCTAATTCCACGAACTTTTGAGGTAGGTTTTTTTTTATAAAAAAGTTGTATTGTTTTTATAAAAAAGTGTCTTTAATTATATTTTCGATCGAATTTATCAGTCCTACTTAACCGCAAGCGTCCCTCTGCTGCACACGGATCTCCTCATAAGAGAGGTTAAGCCATAGCCCACCAGGTTGATACAATAAAATCTACTAGGGCTAATAAAAAATATCATAATAAAACGAACATATCTAGTCAAATTTATAAACTAAACCACATTGTAAACCGTTTATAATGTGGATACTGGTTGCGTAGGTCCCGGGTTCGATTCCCGGCAAGATCAATTTGGGAAATAAAATTTTCTAAATTATGTAATGTATTATATTATATTTATTTGTCTTATGCTGCAATAAATAATAATAGATATGGGGTGGTAAATGCCTAACTGAGAGTTCAGTAATGTGTGTATCATAAGAAAAGAATCCTTATAACCAATAAGGTATTTAGGTCATATTAGTTGGAGGATGGTTAGTTTTGATAAGGCCAGTGACTGATGTAAGCTTGATTAATGATGACACTGCACCGGCACAAGTGAATAATATTATGACATTGTCTTACGGAGAGCGATGGTAGACAAATGGGTTCTCCCAGCTGATTCTGAATTGAGGTCGAAGGTTCCTGTGGCATGTGTAGATTTTCTTTTAAATAGCACTTGCTTGAGAAACGCTGTATCGCGGATGCCATGGACAACCACAAATTACACCCAAAGTCCCGATATAATTAAATGAAGGCAAATATTTTTCCTGGCCCCGGAAACCGAACCCGGGACCTCTGCGTGGCAGACCAGTCCATAATTTCGCACTCTTGCAATAAGGCCACATCTCCAAAATGAAAGTTTTTCAGAAGAAAGGTTTAAAGGTTCTACGATCGAAATTAGTTTTACTTTTTTATTGCGTAAACAGGATAATTACTAAATAAATACAAAGAGCGAACACAAAATCCTTCGACCCGACAGGACTCGAACCTGCGACCAAGGGATTCCGTCGCCATTGCTATACCAACTAGCTGTAGCTACAAGTCGAGTTACTAAGTCGACGAATTTTTTTCCATGTGTATGTTATAGATTTTTGCATTGAGTTTTCGCCTTTCGACACCGTAGCGACATCTGTGATCTGTGATCCTGTCGGGTCCAAGGATTTGTTCCTTGTGTTCGATCTTTGTATTTAATCATTATAATAAACTAGTGGAGTTATTTCAGAAATAATAAAATATAAATATAATAAATAATATAACATGTGATATAATTAAAATTAAATTTTAAAATTGTAGTAATAATAGAATAAATCTAAATCGACATTATATTGTGTTAAACTTCAATGATATTTTTGATTTGAGTGGAGTTATTTCACAAAATGGACACACAAATTAAATCGGAGAATTTTTAAATTTCACACAAGTATACGTAATTTGTTTCATGTTTTTAGATATTTATGACTTCCTTGTGATAAAAGCCTTCTACATTTGAAACGGCTCTACATTTGCATAATACTAAGCCAATTTCATCTCTTTTGTATCGTTCGTCGGTGCTGTTTTCTGCGAAAGAGAATGACGTCTACAATGCGCACAAATTTTCGTCTGTTTTGACATACGAAGATACTGTCATTAAACTTAGTTTAGCAACTAAGTTGTAAAGATTATAAAGATGGGGATAGATTCCTAATTTTTATGGCGCGTTTCCAGATCTTACTTTGACATTTTGAGATTGATAGGAATCAGTTCGTTCTAAAATCACTTTTTGTGATAAGCACTTAGCGGAAGAGATGCCTCGAAATCACACTTAAATATAATTTATTTCATACGTAAGTAAGTTACACTTGAAATCGTAATATTGATACTACGATCATGTTGGTTGACACGGTATGGGTTTATCAGCATTCAATTTAGGTGGAGGATAAGGTTACACTGGCGACGAGGATTTATTCAATGCTACTTCCATGATATAAAGAGATGGTGGGTTAACATGTTCTCTTTAATATGTGTGTGGTCTGTCAGTGTGGTCTACAATTTTCCCTTTAATGGATATTTACAATAATACGGAGACTTTTTTTACATGTAATCTCATAATAACCCTACATGGGTTTAGCAAAGCTGACCCACGAAGGACTCGACTTGCAGATGCTTATAAATTGAGGTGTTAAGTATTTATTTCACACACATTCAGTCGGAGTAGTCACCTATTGATGCAAAAACTTAACACCTCGGAATCGATCGAAGCGCACGTCTGTAATGATATTACAAGCTGTAAATGTTTTACCCTCTCAAGAACTTGATTTGTGAGATACTTGGTGGTTCTGGTGGATGATGGACTAACCTGGAGACCTCACATCGACAATATTTGTGGAAGAGTAAGGAAGTTGATCTACGTTTTTAGAAACCTGCGTCACTGTGTAACTTCGGATACGCTTATTTTAGTGTACCGTTCCTTATGCGAATCTATTATATCTTATTGTATTCCCATGTATGACATATCTTTTGACCCTTGAACGTGCACAAAGGGCGGTGTTAAAGACCATTTAAACCAAGAGATTACTCCACTGATAGGCTATACTCTGAAGCCCAGGTACTACAGGTCTTGTATCGTCATTCACTCCTACCTCTACATCCAATCGCTGTTAGTAGACGACGAGGTTCCCCTGTCTGTGATACTAAACAATGCCGTACTGCCTTTGCTAACGGACAAGTTTCAAGTGTAACAGCGCTAAGTGCTAGATTATATAATAAAATTAATAAATCCCTACACATATACGCATTAAACAAGTATGAAGTTGGGTATAAACTAAGAAAATGGTTACAGAAGTTATCCTATGAGGAGACGGAAGAACTTCTAGTTAGACTAGAATGAATTAATTATTAATAAAGTACTTTACCTAAATTATTTATCTACCTATATAATGCTTTTAAGTGCACTCCACTCCGCTAATTTTATTTTTTTATTCACTGTTACACACACACACACACATACACACACACACACACACACACACACACACACACACACACACACGCACGCACGCACACGCACGCACGCACACACACACACACACACACACACACACACACACACACACGCACACACACACACACACACACACACACACACACACACACACACGCACACACACACACACACACATGCTACTCACTTTTTATTACTGCAAATGCACATATTCGTATCGTACATTTCATTCCCTACCCACACGTCACGGCTCTACACTACACTACTTTAGTTTTAGCTGAAATCAAAAGATTGGTCATTTCATTTTACCATAAAACGGAGAATCTTCATAATACTATTAATACAGGTCTAGGACCTAGAGTAGGTTATGATGGTTTAGTTTTTGTTTGTTCATACAACCAATAGTTTTTTTTAATTTGTAAATTAGTCTAGTAAGTGCTGTATGTTGCATTTGAATAAAATTAATATTATATTTATTATTATTATATTACCTCGATGCAGTATTTGCACAAAACGGATCAACGTTAAGGTACTCGTACATTACACGGCGAACTAGTACCAGATTGAATTGGGTCAGTTTTTGTTAATCAGATATGATTATTATAAAAACTGTTATGTGATTATTTGGTGACATTTCAAGGTTGCAAATGAAAAAAAAAATACATTTACATTGTTTTATATGTTAATGTCGAGTATTTGTAGCTTAGTTAGTTTTTTACTTTAAAGACTACGTTTGGTTTAGGTTTCAATGTCACATGTAGTACCGATAATAATTACTTGTGGTATAGTTAACAGCACGCTTTGCGAGCGGGTTTTGGAATGTCTATTTAACCGACTTCAAAAAAGGAGCACGTTCTCAATTCGGCTCAGAAAGGCTTTCTTTCTCATTAGAAATCTGCACGCAAAAGCGTTTTTGGCACGCTAGCGTGGAAAAGGTTTTTGAAATTCGAACTTGACGATGGACTGTGAACTTTTTTTTCGATGAATTGAAACATAATGCAACTTCAAATACGCGATTTGTAAATAAATCCGTTGGTATCTCTTATTCTTATTGTTGTTGATATTAAATTAATAACGATAACTAATTTTAGGAAATGAAACTATTTTTCGGCATTCAAATCGCGTATATTTGTTATTTCAAGTAAACCAATGTTTCAGGGCCTTGAAAAAACAAATATACGCGATTTAAATCTGGAAAAATAGTTTCATTTCCTATATGTAACTATAGCGAAAACCTAAGAA
>NW_020653608.1:2532419-2564269 GCF_003589595.1 Hyposmocoma kahamanoa | reverse complement strand
TGTTTCGCTCGGCAGCAAAGTTGTTTTGCGTCTCGTGCTTTGAAACCATCGCTACGCTCAGGATTCAATTTTTGAACCACAACTCAATCTTAGCACCCTTCGCTTACTCGTGTTATAACAAATAGTAGAGTGTTGTGTATGTTATGCGATTACTCCGACATTTGTGAACCGAAGTCGATGATTCTTTATTTTACGAACCTGATTCATTGAATTTCAGCCTCGTTCCGTTACTCGATTTCAATAGAACTTGGCACATACAATGTGCTTCCAATGAAAATAAAACGGATAAGTAAACTTTTGACGTCGGTTTTCTTTTAAATAAAAATTTTATCGTTATGTTGGTAACGAATTGAATTAAATTTTAAGTACGACACAGTTGTCATTTCTTGCACGGTGATTATTTTATTGTTTAGAACATGAACAAAATACAACTGGTAACTTTTGTAACGCGAATAACTTTTAAGAATAACTTTTGTTATTCTTGTTTTACATGTACCTGCAAATTATTCTGTGATAATTACTTCTTTACATTGTTAAATAATTTGTAAAGCGATTGAGTGATTATTATATCTAGTAATTTTTTTTATGATACCGAGTGGCGGGGCAGACAAGCCGTGCGTCAGATGGTAAGCGACACGCCTGTTACAATTATTGCAGTGCCACTCAGAGCTTTAAATCACAGATTCTCATATATGTATGTATGATAGACACACGCTTGGCCACAATCTTCCCTGCCCTGAATGACGACGGTACGCGTTTGTCTGTCTGTCTAAAAAAAAATTAGTGCTTAATCAAAATGATGTTGGCAATTGTCATTTTGCTCATATGGTTATTTTGATAATAACAAGATACTTACTCAGTTTCCTCACAAAGCACACGCATCAGTCCTCGGCCTCTCCATGCGTCATGAGTGGACGCGATTCTAATTTCCACAACTCGATTGCAGGTCTTCGGCAGTTTGTCCCATATTCTTACTTCCCGGTCCAGGTGCCCCAGCACTTTGAGGATGCGACGAAACTTAGGGTGCGGGCAGTCTTCTGATTTGTCTGTGTAGTCTACTTCCTGTTGGTAAAGACAAAAAAAAATTATTAGTAAAGAATTAGAAAGTGTTAAATCTCTGGAAAATTAAATTAATGATTTGCTAAACAGATTTGAAGCTCACATGAACACACGATAGCCCTTAAAACAAACCACCGTAACAAAGCTGGTTAAGGCTGAATTTACATTGCGGCGGAACGGAATGGAATGGAAGCGTCAATATCGCATCGCTGGATTCCGAAAGAAAGTCCGCTAAAAGCTCGAGCATTCTCCCGAATTTGCGGACTTTCTCGCTACTGCGCCTTGAAGCTATAGTATTTCGTCGACATTTGCCGACACACTGCGTCTGCCTTTGGGCCACTTCCCACGGATTCGCCAGGCGCCTCGGACGTCAGCTGCGAAACTCTCGCGAATGTGCGAGCATCCTCGAGCATTCGCTAGAATTCCGCCGAAGACACGCGAAGTGATTTTTGGTTTGTATCTAGTTTGTACGTTACACAATTGACCATAAAGTTCATTATACTACATACAATATCGTTACAAAAATTCGCTTCCATTCTGTTCCGCAGCAATATAAATTGAGCCTAACTCTTAGCTAAAAGAGCACACATGGAGTCTTTTTGGGGATTTTTGAGTCTTTTGACAGAGCTGAATTGTATTAAGTATTATGCGCATGTATTTTTGTGCAAGATATTTATATTATTTATCTTGTACATTTGGGAATGTTAAGTAGAAACACCTCCAGCTAACGGTGAATAAAAACATCGTGATGACACGTCAAAGACATTTCATAATCCTTGGCAAACGTGAGATGGCCACATATTGTTTTGGGCCAGTACAACCTAAATCTCTATGATCTCCTTTAAATTTTATCTATTTATTTAGTCATGTAATTCAGGCTACATGACCCATATAACATATACCTTAACGACTGACATACATACAATATAATATAACAATATAACAAACGAAATAACTAATCTACACGAATTGCTCTTTGTCAGCGACGTGTGTTGCAATCTGGTATCAGGTAACCGGCCGCGGAATCGCCGATATACAACACCCTTCGGCCAAAACTCCTCCGTCATGAAGGTCGACAGATGTTCAGGCGATACTCTCACCACAAACGAATTAAAATTCACGTTGTGGCGGGACTCCAACCGCTCGATCCTTAGCCTGATGTACTCCACATCTCCTGAGATATCGGGGCGTAATGAAGTCGCGACAGGTACATCAGCGTCGTCGGTATGACGGGTTGACGATGATGTACCTCATTGGAACAAAATCACGGTAAATAGGCTAGTCGTCGATAATTAGCCTATCTAATGTCTGATTTGTTTTTTCTTCTTTTATGCCATTACCGCGCTGAAGGCAGTCATGCGAATCGCGCGATAGAGCGTGAACCTTCGGTCCTGAAGCCTTGAGCTGATTCATATCGTCCATTGATTAATTTTGTTTCGAGGAATCCTGCAGATAGCTTACTCTCGGCTGCCTTTAAGATCACACATTGTTATCATAAATCATAACAGAATGTGAACTTCTCAATCCACCGCATATGTTTGGAACACCAGTATAAGTTGATACCTACTTACAGTTTTATGAATTAGATATATTTTTTTTTCCCCTTAGTTTTCAAGGAAGATAAATTCCTGTTCAGGGCCGCGCAGTAACCTTGTCATCGTATTTCTCCTCAAAGAAACTTTTATCTCCTTTATTGGGGGTTTATTGATTTTCCGTCAAAGACATCGCCTAAGGGAAATTGAAAAGATAAACCCTCTTCAAACTGTACTACAGATATTACGGGTTATTATCGAAAATTGAAGTTACAATGGGCTTATATATTACTTTCTATTTTGATTGCTCAAATTTTGTATTGACTTGTGAGCTACACGAAATATTTATCAATAAGAAATATGTTTTGGGATATTACAACCGTACATTTTTCTGTCGCCAAGCCGATATGTGAGCATTACTGCGTTTCGGTTTTGAAGGGGTGCTGGTAAAATTGCTGGCGCATGGGACATCAACTTTATGTGTCAGGGTGACGAGCGCAGTAGTAGTGCAACTAAGATCTTTGCAATTTAAAGCTCTAAGTGGCACTGCAACTGTTATGGGTAGACGTGTCGTTTACCACCAGGCGCACGACTAATTCATCCTGCCACTTGATTTTATAAAAAAAAATGTTTAAATAAATAATCTGTTTCGATGTAACTAGTATCTCTATTTTTAAGCGACTTCAAAAATATACGCGATTTCAATCCGGAAAAATAGTTTCATTTCCTATGTGTAACAATCGCGAAAACCTAAGAACTCGAGACATAATTATTTTCAATAACTTTCATTACGATAGATTTTAGTGGTAACTGATGGACATATCTGTAAGTTATTTGTACAAAATTGTACTTTACACGATTTGCACTAGGTTCAAATTGACAGTTCTCCTTCTTATTTTGTAACGTGTGAAGTAGATTATGATCGTCATCTATATAAATTCATACGATCGATTTCAAAATAATCATTTATTTATTCAGTACACGCGTTCCAAGCTCTTTGTTGGCCGAGCTAATTATTTCGCTATCGGCTAATTGAAATCCAAAACGAGAATCAACACCTGCGCAGTGCGCGGAAGTTTTGCGCTGGCAATGCGCCGACGCACAATAATTCACATTGCGCTAATAAAAGTGCTAAATGAACAATGTTCTAGTTCGTGATTTTTATAATTGAATCTTTGACTCGTTCTTCTTTTTATTGTATCGACGGCATCACAGAAATCTGAATAAGTGGCCATATATTTGGATTTCTGTGACGGCATGCACCATACTGCGTTGACTGGTTAACTTTAGGTGAGATACGAGTATGATGTACTGAAATTACTTTTTGAACTTGAATCATTTGAACTTAACGGGAATTTGAAGTTAATTTTCCACGTCATAAATAACAAATACTACTAATTATACTCAGACTACTGTCTGTTCTGCACCTATCATCAATCTATTATACGTCCCACTGCTGGACATGGGTCTCCTATAAGGCCATAGTACGTGACGTTGGTCCAGTGGGCACTTTCCATGTGTTTTCCGATGTTAGTGCAAATGTGCACCGTCCTCGACGTGCAGTACAAAAATATTATCAGACGTAACAAAAACAGACGAACCCTCTAAAACATTCTCAGGTACCTTTTGTATTTTTAACCGACTTCAAAAAAAGGAGGAGGTTCTCTATTCGATTGTATTATTTTTGTATGTATGTTACGAAATAACATTTTTTTATAAAAAAAATTAATGCGCATTTGACCCCCATCTCACCTAATAGAAAGTGGCGATGAGGTCGAGGAAGTAGCATGCACACCTAAATAATGCCTCTTCACTCTCGCCTTGAAAAGGTCCAAGTTGTAGCGTTCGGGGAACTAGTCTGCAGGCAGGGAATTCCACCCTCTAGCCTCTCGCCATACAAATGTGGAAGCGAAACGCTTCGTGCGAATCCTAGGAATATCCACAACAGAGGGGTGGAATCCCAGCCCACGTCTAGTCTCCCGATGATGGAAAGGGGAAGGCAGAATCAAGTTAAGCAATTCCATCACACGCTCTCCGTGATATATCCTGTACAATATCGATAAGCTGGCAACTCTACGGTGGTGTTCAAGGCTCTGCAGCTTCGCCTCTACTAATTCCGAGTCTATATATACGTATATAGAGTTATCGCGTAACAAGATAAAATTTGTGAACTGATTTTGATGATTCTTTTTTTGTTGGAAAGAGATTACCTTAGCATTGGTCTCGTTTAAATTTGAAGAAAATATTCCATCTCTAAGGGTGGCAAACTAGGGGATGAATCGGATCACTTTCCGGTAACCGATCCCAATAAAACTTGGCAAATAGATGTAATTCCACGAACTTTTGGTTGTTGAGGTCGTTTTTTTATATAAAAAAGTTACAATTATATTCATGTAAAGTTGGTATTTCTTTGGTTGTCGGTTGTTACAAACGTGTATATAAAACCAGGTTTATTATTTTAAGAAACACAGTGAGAAGAGTGTTTCGATGGATTAAACGCCATTATGTTCTCGACACAGCAGAATTTGTATAAATACTTAATCTGTACAGACCTCTCTTTTAGCAATTCCGTTAATGACAAGGCCCACAAATTCTCCATGATCATCAACAGCCGCGACCGACACGCCATCTTCCAAGCTGCAGGTAGCATACTCTTCCAGCTCCAGGCAACGCGAGTCTGGAGTTTCCAGCAGCTGCACTGCTTTATTCATGGGTTCATCTATGAAAAAGAACCTGGGAAAGGAAAGCGTATTTTATGTTTATGTAAAATATTTACAGCCATTGCAATAATAATAACTGCATTTTAAAGAAAGCTTTTCAATAAATTTTCTCTTGTGATCCCGCATCTCGCATCTTAAATCTTTGAAACCGAATTATGTACATCTGGTGGTGGATGATAATCCGAACTAATATTATAAATGCGAAAGTGACTCTGTCTGTTACGTTTTCACAATTAAACGAAAGAAAGAAAAAGAATTTTAGTAAAGAGATAGATGAGATCTAGAAGAAGGTCTCAGGCTGCTTTTTTCACAAAAATAAATCTTAAACAGGGTGAAATAGGGAATATGAAAGTTTGTATGGAGAACCAATAAAACTACAAAAATTTGTATGATACAGTAGGCTACTCGAAGTACTTCTTCCATGTAGATAAATTCGCGGGTACCAAGAAGTAAGCTAATAAAAGTGGAAATCTACAGAACCGGATGCAAAATCGAATAAACGGACTTGTCAACTTATGTCTCAGGGTGACAGGCGCAGTTTCAACACTGATTTTTGATCATTAGATATTTGCGATTTAAAGCTCTGAGTAGCACTGCAACTGTTATAGATAGGTGTGTCGTTTACCTGCAGGCGCACGGTTTGTTCGTCCCGGCACTTGCTATCATAAAAAAAGTTGATGAGTGGTGAAGAAACTTTCATAACTTTGTCACAGGTGGTGCAAACGGCAAAAAAGCTGTTTTAACCTATGCCTTATGAATGAGTAGTAGAGTTAATAAACTCGATGTGACGATTTTAAGTGTAATTTGGTTACAATTTTTTATTTGGATTTTATGGTTTACTATTGTAACATACGTATGTAAATATAAAAATACGAGCATGACTTGCTGATAAATGTATATTTTCGTGCCAACTAGATTACACATTACATTATACAGATACTATATATTATTTTCGTGCTTTGACTATGGCTGTTAAGATGCCTCAAAGTGTTTTTGAATAGAACAGAAAAGAATAGAATAGAATACATTTATTTGCCAGAATACAGTAATGATAAAGGTCTTAAATAAAATTAGGTAGGTACAAACGTAGAAAAAGCAGATGTACAAACGTTAATTTCATGTTCAGTTTCTACTGTTAATTACACTTCAAATTGATGTAAAATTTGTTTTTGAAAATTCTTAGTATTCTTTATTACTATAGAAGCAATGTGTCAAAAGCCATTTTGTCAATTTTAATTTAAAAGTGTGTCCTTGCAACAATTTATTTTCATTTGGCAAATTGTTGAAAATAATTATACACCTGTTGAAGCAGTTTTCCTCATAAAATAGTATATGGCAACAAGGTTGATACAAAAGATTCATAATTTTTGCTGCCTTTGGTTAATTTCACCACGTGTTTTGAAATATTGAGGATAAGTTTTGACAAATACACAGATATCCCTAATGTACGGACAACGGCACATCAGACTACATATTTTTGTTCGAAAATCGCCTTGATGTGCTGGCGTAGACACCAATGACTCACCTCCTTAGGAACTGAAGTACGCTCTCTTTATCATCAGTAGTCAATGTGCGAACGGTGTAAGCAGTGGGTGGCATAGCGCAGATCTGAAGTGCTGCTAAGCGCGCTCCCAGCTCGTCGCCCAGCTGAGGGGTAAAAATAGCATTGGAAGCATTTGCTGCTACATTCAAGCTGTATTTTATTATCGGATTCTCAGTTTTTCGCGATTGATATACATTAGAAATAAAATTATTTTTAACCGACTTCAAAAAAAAGGAGGCAGTATTTTTTGTGTGAATGCTTGTGTTTAGCAAGAGCGTATCTCAATAGTGATCCATTGTGAATCATTGGTTTACAAACTTCGGAGTAATTGCGTTGATTTTCTTAAATAAATAAATAAATAAATAAGTAACGTAGGTACACAGAAAAATACAGTCGAATTGAGACCTCCTCTTTTTTAAAGTCGGTAAAAAACTTGATTATATTTTAGAACACTGATTACGTACAACTACGCGAGAATAACAACTACCCGTAACTGAAACACGGAAAACCTATTCTGTATAGGTTATTGAAGAAACCACGTGAGAAGTACGTGACAATACGTAATATTTGGTGCGGTGTTTAAACAATTGTTGGCTGAAGATTCACATTATATGGGGTGTTATAAAAATATTCTATAACACTGCCAATATATTCTTATTTTAATTATAACATTTTTATTTTAAAAAACTGACCTCAAAAGTATGTGGAATTACATCTATTTTCCAGGTTTTATTGAAATCTTTTAACGGAACGTGGTTGAAATCAATAAACCGGATGCATCCCCTAATTTTCCACTCTTAGAGGTAAAATATATTCATAAAAATTTAATGGGATCACTACTGAGGTACCCCCTTTCCAACAAAAAACGTACACAAAAAAGTACAGGCGAAAATTAAGATATTTTTAATTAAAAAAAAAAGAAAATCTTTTACAGCCACCTCATTTCTTTATTCTTTATTTAAATAACCAATGACGTTTAAGTCCATTAGGCCTTCTTGAATGAATGAATTACGTGAACTATTCTTAAATAACATATAAAATTATATTAATATAACTAACTTTAATGTAAATATATTAGAATTAGCTAACGTACAACAGGCAAGGACCGGAAAACTCCTTCATTTGATTAACTCTATCGATAGTTCCATATCGATATTAAATGTCTACCCCAACGATATGGTTTCCCTTACGAATGTTTGATTTTTTTATTGTTTTTTTATTGTCCGAGTCGATTACTTGGCCCTATCATTTGGATGTCCTTTCGAATAAGGTTTAACTACTTGTAATGCGCTTTTTTGTTTGTAACAGGTACAGGTAGTAGCAGTAGAGCCCTTGTGAAAGAGTTCGTCCAGGGTAGTACTACCTTACCTATTTCAGCCGCCAAGCAATAATGTCAGCATTACTGTGTTCCGGTTTTGGGTGCTGGTGAAATTACAGGCACGTGAGACTTGCCCACTTATGCCTCAAGGTGACGAGCTTAAACAAAAGTTTTTGCCATTCTTTAAGGGCTATTATTTGGTGTGGTGTTAAGATATCATGCCAATATTAATTTATTGTTTTTTGCGTTCTACAAACACTTAAAAGGGAAACCCTATTGATAGCTTTCGTTGTCGGTTAGTAATTATCCGAATAAATCAGTTAATCAATTCTTGTTAACATTTCGTTGGAGTAAATCGGAGATGTGCATCTTTTACATGCTTATACAAAAATTGGCTTTAGTGTTGGACCATAATCTATCGAAAAGTCATTATCGACTTGCAAACGTTTAATTAAAGTCGATCAATATATCCTTAATAAATCTGTCTCTACCTGTGTTTTCCCCTTTGCCTGGAAAGACGCTTATGTCATTCCACTACCGAAAAAAACCAAACCAAGCTTCCCTTCAGACTATCGTCCTATTTCAATTCTTCCTTTCCTGTCGAAAGTCCTAGAAAAGCTTGTTCACTGTCAGTTGACTAATTTCTTAAACAAGAACAACCTTTTCAATCCTCTCCAGTCTGGTTTCGAAAATCACTGATGACATCCGTTTGGGTATGGAAAATCAACAATTGGCTGTGCTGACACTCTTTGACTTCAGTAATGCCTTCAATGGTGTTGACTTTGACCTATTATTGGAGGCATTGCGTACTCTTAACATATCTCCAGCAGTTGTTGATTGGTTTCGAAGCTACCTCTGTGGACGTAAAGAGAGTTCTTTATCTACGTGGTGCGATATTTCCGCCGGAGTCCAGCAGGGTGGCGTCCTCTCTCCTCTCTTATTTTCTTTGTTTATTAACTCTATCACACAATCCCTCACTTCTTCTTTTCATCTTCATGCTGATGACCTCCAGATTTATGTGGACCTTGAATCCATTCGTCAATGGAGTCAGTCCTTTGGACTTAAAGGTAAGCCATCCAAAACACAATCGATTATTATAGGTAGCACTTGGTTCAATTCTCGTTTAAATCTAGACTCCTTACCCCCTGTGGTTTTCGATGGTGTCTGTATTCCTTATTTGGATACAGTCGGGAATTTGGGTAATTTTTGATAAATGTCTGACTTGGAAGCCGCAAGTTGCTGAGCAGGAAGGTGTTTAATGCGCATTTCTCTTTGAGAAGGCTTAAAAACTTTTTGCCGACTAAACCCAAAATTACTCTGGCCTAGAGCATTCTCCACCCGATACTGGACTATGCAGATGTTTGCTACCCAGATTTGTCAGTGACTCTGCTCAATAAATTGGAACGGCTCCAAAATATGTGTGTTAGGTTCATCTTCGGACTACGTAAATTTGACCATGTCTCCCAATTTCGCGCACAAATTAAATGGCTGCCCATCCATCGGCGTAGAGATCTTCATATCCTTTCACTTCTCTATTCAATTCTGTTCTATCCCTTTGCGCCTTCTTATCTTAAAGATCGCTTTACTTTTCACTCTTCTACACTCTGTCGTCCCCTTCGCTCCTCTGATACTCTCTTACTTAACTTGCCCTCTCATACCTCTAACTTTTATTCCAACTCTTTTACAATTTCTGCTATCAGATTGTGGAATTCTCTCCCTGAATCGATTCGACGATCCCCTTCTCTTGATTCCTTCAAACAACGTGTCAAGGATCACTTCCTCAACTCCTAAATTTCGTCTGTCTACTATCCTTTCATTAATTTCCTACATTTATACTTCATTTTTATTTTTCCTTTAAAGTATATAAGCATTTAATATTATTGTGTATTTATTGTTATGTATGTATTAATAATATTATTGTTATTTGTATGTATATGTATAGCTATCTATGGATATGTATACATTTTTATTATTACCTATTATGTAGTGTACTTATGATGATATTCTTTGGTTGCACCCCTTTTGCATATCCGAAATGTCTATCCTAAGGTTGCCTGGAAGAAATTGCTACATAGCAATAAGGCCGCCTGTTGCACATTGACTTACTACTACTATTATACTTGAGCTATTGTATTGTATTTTAATTGTAATTTTATGTGCAATAAAGAGTATTCCATTCATTTCATTCATTCATGCAATATTCTATTTGGGAATATTTTACTTCTTATGGGAATATCCGGGAATGTCATGTAAGAATTTATTATTTTGCATTTATAAATGCTCAAATATTATAAAAAGTGAATTTGTACAGGAAGAAATATAATTTGAGAGTATATTAAAAAAGCGAAAATTTTATAATATTAATCTGACGATCGCTATGCATTTCCAACCTCAAGATTGATATTAGAAAGAAATTTTTAAAAGGTTTTCAAATAGTGTAAGCTTTTGGTATTTATGCATTGGTACATAATTAATATCAGTGAGTGGTTCAAGTAAATCTTTAACACTTCAATTTATTTTGGAAATAAATAAAAGTTACGTATATAATAGCAGTAATATTATCGACAACAATTAAATCAATAATAATGTTATCATACGTTTATTTGCTTAAAACATGGTCTAACAGAATATGTATAAATACAAAAAAAAGATGTATCGAGAGACAGTGTTAGTACAAACATGTTCGGAATGTATTAAATAGCATGCAAATGTCTAATTGTATACAATGTCAATTGACTACTACTGGTCGAGCGCCTTCGAATTGTACAGAAAAACAGACACCTCTCCGAAGTGAGACAAGTGGTCACGAGGGACTGCGAGTTGCGATAAGCCACGCAAAACGAGCTCTATACACTATACACTATACACATTGGCGCTCGCGAATGCGAGTGAATACTCGGTCAGCTAGGAGAGTGACACCGAACGATGGCAAGGCAAGGCAAAACACGTTGATAATTGGCGTTCACTCGGCAACGTTGGGCCAACATGTCACTGTATTGTTGGCTTTAGAAAAAAGTAATTTCTAGTAGTTAGAGATGTCAGTGGGACAAAATCGGAAACGAGTGGATAATTTTATTTTCAGGAACTAAGAATGCCTAGTAAATGAGTCTTGTTTAATCTAAATTAACTATAAAATTATTTACCGACAAATCTAATGATGGAATTGCATTATCATATAATCTAGTTACATTCAAAGTTCTGTTAAATTTTGACTCTTCAAAATGCAAGCGAACAAATGAAGATGGTCTTTTATCCTATATTTATATTCGGCAGTCATAGATTTCCAACCATCCTTTCTTTCTTGTTTCATTTGTAGGTTAACTTGATATAATAAATTGAATAATAATAAAATGATAAAAATCTCGTAGGGGATTGTTTTAATAACAGACTATCGATAATATGTATGCTTACAAAAACAACGCTATCTCAATATAATCGTTAACAACAATCATCAAAATCATCCGGTCATTGACAACAGGTAAACTACACAGATAACAATGTTGTACCTACCTATTACAAATTGAAGAAATACTCGACCACAATACTAAATAAAGTAAAACGTCTAACACGTCACACAATAGTATTTGCAATAAAATAAACGAGCAATGTGAAGGGATCAATAAGTTTGCAATGTTTGAAATAAATTTGCAATTGTGCGCAAAGATAAAAATGACAAATACAATACGTGTAAGTATATCTGTATTACACGGTCCATTTAAATCTGTAATAAAAATGAAGGCGATTGTTAATCATACACCGCAAGAATTTCGTAGTCTCCTGGTACAGTAAAGTAGGTTTTTTCAAAGGAACGTCCAACAGTCTCCGTTCCAAAGTTTTGAGATAGATGTTGCAATGTACGTTAGTACCCATTTGTTCCACATATCTTTCAATAATGGCGTTTTGACTTCTTAATTACTTATTACGTTTAACGAAAACGTGCACACACTCATAACCCCGCACTAGGGAAACACATAGACAACCACCAAGAAATAAATGTAGGCCATACAAATATTTCTCCCGGGCCGAGAATCGCGCCCGGGACCTTTGAGTGGCAGTCCAGCATGATTAATCGTTCGGCCACGGAGGCAGTTTTTATAGTAATTAGAAAGAGTACTCATATATATTTGGTAGAAAATAATTACCTAAACTTGAATGAAATAATACAGATAGAATGCATAAGAAGGTCTAAAATCCTGGAATTATTAAACATAAAAGGCAAAAAAATCAAAACCAAATGTTATATTTTCCTTAAAATTACAAAACATTTCTTCTAAATACGCTACCATAGTAAATTAATAGCGAAGTTTCGGAGGGAGGTATTATACACTCTATGTGATTACTTCCTTCCTTCTGCTTATTCCGATCTCTGCATATTATATTGAGATTGGAGTGAAGTTGTCACCTTATATCTAGTACGCCAAGTAAAGTATATTTGCTATCTCTTCATATAACACGTTTGTTCTATATTTCATTGTTATCTCAAGAAACGAAGATTGCAATGATAGCACATAATATATATTATAATCTAACAGACTAATCACCTAATGTAATTAATTTTGTTTGGTCTCTTTTGATGATTCTCATCAATGCTAAAATATCTTTTGCGACCTATATAAGGCGTTTGAATGTGTGCGCCATTATATATTAAAGCAGCTTTTTACAGTTTAAACTGAAAAAGACACGGTGATCATACCAGTGACCAGGAACCCAGCAAATTCTGTTCTCCAAATAGGTAGTTATCTAGTTCCTATTGTAGCCTGCATTCCATTGGCTTGAACTGTACATAAAATTAGCTTAACCACTTACTATTTTGTAACGTTCAAATTGAATTTCCTTGTAGTTATAATAGATGAAAATAAGTATCAAGGACTAAGATCACAAATATTTAGTACTCTGCGTAGGGTGTGAGAGTGTTTTCAATAAGCAAAACTGTACATTGAACCTTTGTAAGTCAATGATTGAACCCTAAATATTCAATGACGATAAAAGATTATTTAGTTTTTTACTATGTAAAATTATTTTTATTTCTGGGTTATCAATATCACGTTCTAATTGTTTCTAACATAAAAACATGAAAAAACTTTATTTACAGGGCAACGAAAATTTGAAATTTGCGTACAAATTCTCGGGTTTTTCGTTATTCAAAGACAACAAGACAACTTTATATTTAAAATGTACAATATATTTCGACCAAAATTCTACAAATTGACGACAAAGAACGTAGAAATATGTAGATTTGCGAGATTATGTAAATACCATTGTGGCAGTCACAAACGTAAACTGTCAATGCTATAGTCACTCTTTTTCACATAGTTTCTGCGCAATTTAACAGAAACCAATACCGTCAAACCAGAAACAGAATCTTTTCGATAATTTGTTATATATAATTATAACAAAAATAATTTGGAAGCTTCTTAAAGGAAATCCAAGTTATAGGACGTATGTATATGGCTTGTTACGGTAGAAGACAAAAATTGTGACAAATTCTTAGGACAAACTTAACAGAACTTTCTAATCTACGGCATTGACTCAAATGAGTAAAGTTCATAGAGCTTCTTGTGCAAGAGTTCGTCCAGGGAAGTAATGCCACCTTATCTATTTCTGCCGCCAAGCAGTGATGTCAGCATTACTGCGTTCCGGTTTGGATCGGTAAGAGTGTTGGTGAAGTTACAGACACGTGGGACTTGTTAACTTGTGTCTCAGGGTGACAGGCGCAGTAGTGCCCCTAAGATATGTAAACTGTTAGGAATATGCGTGTTGCCACAATGCCACAACCATTTGATAGTCTGCTTGAAAGATTTGCATTCAGCAAGACAATTTATGTACTTGATACGTTAACGCAATTCACTTAATAATGGTACCGGAGCAATGCGTTTCGAAGGACCCAAGGTCTGTCCCTTAAAATATTTGCATTTGAATAATTTGCAAGGCAGAATAAAGACCCAAGTAGTAAATCCGTTTAAATAACTGTCTAGTCACGACAATGCAGAATAGATTAAAACGGCTGCCATTCAATTATGCGTGGTGCAATTTTATATATGAAGTTTGCTTCTTGGTCTTAAGACAAGAAAAAGTTTTGTTTCTATTTATTAATATTAGTCAATTTTTATACAGTCGAATAAAATAACTTTTTTTATAAAAAAAGTTAGTATAATTACATCTATTTGCCAAAATTTATTGAAATCTGTTACAGGAAAGTGGGTGAAAACGGATTCATCCCCTTGTTTGCCACCCTTATAGGTAGATTTTTTTTTCAAATTTAAAAGGTGTCAATACTGAGGTACTCTATTTCCAACAAAAGAAGATCATGATATTAAAATGGGTTTACAAATCGCGAGTTATCGCATAACATACATACAAAAAAAAATTCATTCGAATTGAGAAGTTTCTCCTTTTTTTAAAGTCGGTTAAAGATATAAGAACGTTTTGATTATTTTACTTTTTATATTTCTTACTTATATTATTCGGATTTCAGATGATGTATCCGTTCTATGTACTACTTGAATGTGGGTTTAATATCATGCTACTCCAATCTTTGATTATAAACCTAGTAAACCCGCACTAGTTTTACTTGAATTAACAGCACAATCATAAATTTTAATACCTCCGGACATAAATAAAGAAGTAGTCACGACAATAGACTTGTAATATGCGGTAGTAAATCCGGAAACTAGATAAACACTAGGTATTTTACGTATTCCTAGGACAAAGTGTAGTTGTAACCATAATAGGACTTGGCTTTACTATAAATTGATACCTGTCCAACGTAATGGAAAATGGCTAAGTTGCAGCGTTAACTTCCGTTGCGAACGGCATGTTTTAGTTAATTAGAACCTTTTGTGTGGATACTGAGAACAATAATTGTAACTTTTTCATTGAAATAAAAAACAGACCTCAAAAGTTTGCTTATCAGCATTCTCCGATTTCCATGGGATCCCCTAATCACATTCTGACTTTTTGGTGACAGTGGAACTGTTACGGACTCCTTTGTACATTTTATTTTCTGGTTGTCATGATGACGGTGACTTGTTGATTACATGTCAAAAGAAAAGTCGACTTTTTAACGGAAAATGTGATAGGCAATTTGTGATAGCCGAAACTAACCCGGAACAGCATTAGGGACCACCTCGTGAGTATACCAAACAAAAGAAGAATTTTCAAAATCGGTCCACAATTGATGGAAAAATTGGTGAATACACGGACATGCCATAAATTCGAGGATTTCCTTTGATTTTCATGGAATCCCTCATCAGATTCTAACTTGGTAACAATGGTACCACCACGAGAGTGCACCCTTTCAAACAAAAAAGAATTTTCAAAATCGGTCCACAATTGACTTTGATTGAATATCTGAAACATACATACTGCCGAACGTGTAACTTCCTCCTTTTTTTTTGCAGTCGGTTAAAAATAGTGTAGTATGACAACAATGTTTTATTACAGTTCTCAGGTTTTCGCGATTGGAAATGACAATATTCTTTCGGATCTAAATCTGTAAAGAGCTATCGGTTTGTTTGTAAAAACATGAATTCGGTTTAGATCTGAAAATAGTATAATTTCCATCGTTTTGTACAGTTTCTTAGACGAACAAGTTGTACGCCTGATGACAAAGGACACGCCTCCCAAGAACAGTTGCAGTGCTACTCAAAATTCACCTACTTATTCAACTACTACCATTCATTTTCATCGGAGTTACATCTATTTGTCAAGCTCTATTGAAATCGGTTATTAGAAAGTGTGCGAAGCCGGATTCATCCCCTAGTTTGCCACCATTAGAGATGAAATCGTTTCTTCAAATTTAAATGGGACCAATACTGAGGTACCCTCTTTCCAACAAAAAAAGAATCATCAAAATCGGTTCACAAATGCGGAGTAACAGCGTAACATACATACAAAAAAATACGGTTGAATTTGAGAACCTCCTCCTTTTTTTGAAGTCGGTTATAATAGTCATTAATTCAGATTTTTAAGATTGTTTGTTCATGTTAATTTAGTTATCATATGATAATTATATTGTAACGGACTAAGTACCTTTTACTAAACTGTTTTCATCCTTGTTGAAAAACAACAATGTTGTCTAGAAAACTATCAACATGATATTCTATTGTACAGAGAAAATTGCGTAGTTACAGTTCAGCCAGCGTCATTATTTCTAAGCATGTGTACGTGCATTGATGCATGTAGATGAAGCGCAAGATGTGTGAAAGGCTGTGACCTCCCAACCCCGATATGGGAAAAGGGCGTGAAATGGTGCATGTATGTATGATAAAATTGATATAACTGCCGGACTAGTATGAACATAATGAATTGAATAGACAACCATATTATTCCGTTTATTTCCATGCATCAGTTCCACTGATTAGAAATATTTAAAAATTGGAATAAAATAAAAAATAATCCGCCAAAAGTGTATCGGTAATGCTATGATGGGGTTCCGTAACCATTCAGCATTCTACGTCAACCTATTTGGGCGTTATAATACGAGCGTTCTTTTGCTGGATCGTTTGACTAGTTCGAAAAAATAATTTATCGAAATATTTCTCTCAAGTACTTATGTACTGAAAATCACAAGAGCTTATTCCTTATTTATTTCAGTTTGCTTACATTGATGTTTCAAAAGTTAATAGAAGCCTCTCTAAAAGGTTTTTTTAAAGGGAATATGTCAAGACTTAATCGTCTTGGTTCTTAGTATCTTAACTTTTATTGCTATATTTATAAAGCCCTATCGAACAATATCCCACTTGATCATACGCGTACAATAGTTATTTTATTGTATTTTTTTGGATTGCATGTGGTGTATAAAATATTCCAAGAGTGTCTACGTAACAATTATGAAAACTTTATTTTCCGCAATTCCGATTGATCACAGTAATTAAAAATGCATTCTTGTTACACCTCGACAAACCTGTGTATTGCAAGTTTCTTTATAACCTGTATATTTCTTTATAACTTGTATATCTTTGTATGGGAGATTGTTTTTTTGTTCTGTGTGATCAAAGTGAAAACTTTAGTTATGCATTTTTTCATAGTTTTAATCCTCGTCGCAAGAGGAGGTTATAACATTTGGGACGACGCTACCTCTTTAATCGTCATCTCACCTTTTTACCACACACTTTTTTCTGGTTCGTAGCCACTTACTTTAGAAAATTTGAATCTTTCTCGTCCTTTTCTTCGTTATTCTTACTTTGGTTCGTTCCGTTGTCACTCCCATCAAAATTCTCGATGAGAAAAGACTCAATCATGTAAGCATCACGTATTTTAACTGCTTATAAAGCATTAGATATATGTATATATACGAATACAGGCCCTTTTGGGGTAAGTGTCTACTTTTGTTAACCCGTTGTATATATCATTGTATTTTTCTCCTCACTACCTCGGAAGGCCTTTCTTTCTCATTAGAAATCTGCGCGCAAAAGCGTTTTTTGCACGCTAGCGTGGGAAAGGTTTTTGAAATTCGAACTTGACGATGGACTGTGGTGCGCATAACTTCCAAAATTCTTCTTAACTAAAATTTTCTTTCGATGAAAAATAAAAACATAATGACACGTTCAACTACGCGATTTGTCGTACATTATTTAAGTAATATAAATCCGTTGGTATATTTTATTCTTATTATTGTTGACATTAAATTGACAACGATAACTATTTTTTTTAATTAAAACTGATGTGTTATAGTTTAACTGTTTTTCTTTCATCTACCATTTTACTCGCAATAGTGAGGTTAAGTTGTGTGTTTCACTCGGCAGCAAAATTGTTCTGCGTCTGGTGCCTTGAAGCCCTCGCTACGCTCAGGATTCCATTTCTGAACTTTTACAAATAACTATTGTTACAGCTTTCCTGTTCCCTTTTTACCCCTTTCTTTAACAAATTTTATGCGGATCTAGCTTTCACTGTTTAATTTAGCCAAGGCTGGGCTACAGTTTGAAGCCTTTGTCTGTGTATCTGTGTGTCTTTAGGTATGTCAGTGGTATCGTAGCTCCCAATATCTGTCTAGATAGATGATGTTTTTTTTATTTCAAGGCTAATTTAATCGGTATGGTTCTTAGGTATATTTGATGAACATCGGTAAGCTGTCTAAAGGCCATTAGCTCTTTTGGGTAAAATCATGTTAGTTTTCTCTACCTAATTTTTGTGGTAGTTTTGATTATTTAACTGTTCGAATATATATTCGTGAAACATTAAATAATTCTTCAGGATTCTACACTCGAAAACAAAATAATACTTCATTATAATATCTTAGAATGTGAATTCAAATAATAAAAATTGCCACCGAAATTAGGTAAAGAAAACTAACCTGAAAATTACTCTTTTCCCAGTTAGTGTAAGTCCCTTCCCAGTTAGGATCGGAGTCATAAAATTAATAAGTATTTATTTAACTTCCACTTGTCCGATCAACTTGATGTTTGGCATACCATGTAAATCAGATGATATTACCGTAAAACGTTAACCGTGTTTGGACTCATTATAAGCGTATCGACGTGATGTTAGCATAAGAGTGGTGAATCGGGTTTTTTTAATATTAATTTATTTTTTGATTTTACAAATGTTTGTTACAGCAAAACTTTATAATATTGTTAAAGTAATGTAGCGTCAAAAACTCAGTAAAGTGTATATATATAGCAATGTGTATTTTATATCATATTTGTTTCCTCCTCACGAAAATTACATAAAAATCATGTGCAAGATATTTACTCTAAGGCGACGAATGTTATCTTAATTGGTGCGAATAAAATGCACTCGGACGGACATCGAAACTATACGGATTATTTGTTTTGACTATGAAACCCTAAAAATCCGTACATCTCTTTGAATTATAACATTATAGGGATAATTGTATTAATAAATCCACTTGTTCTAATTCTGAAATGAACAAATATATTTGTACGTTAGTTTCTATTAGTGCAGATGAAACGTAGACCTTCCATTAGTTTGTTTACGAAAACATCGTCAACACGTCATTCTTCGCACGTCCTGAATGCATCACTCATTTAAGCTTATTGTTCGCTTAATATATATATAGCATATATAGCATTATTATATATATGTCTATGTATTTAACTCATACATTGCGCATATAGAACACGTATTTAATTGTCTTCAAACCAGTTTGAACTACTTTTAATTCTGATAACCTCTTATCGCTGAAACTGGAAGAAGATCAATATAGCTATTATGTATATGAGGTGCTAATAAATTAGGTACGGATAATTTCATAATCGACGATTCGCAACAAAAGGACCAATTTAATTACATTTCAAGATTTTACTTTTCCGTACAAAAAAAAAAACGAATTCATAATTTTTCGGTTCACATCTGCAAAATGACACCTTTCAGTAGAGAGGTGGCATAATTCTTTGAAAGAAATGCGTCGATAACTTGCCTATATATTTCACATAGTAAACACAATTTGTTTCAGGTAGTTCGTATTATTTTCCTTTGAGTTCAAAACATTACATTAAATACAAGCATTCTGTCCAAACATATTCCTTTTGTGCCTCAAGTTAAGTAATACTGTAAAATTGATATTGTTTTACATTTTAATATTGAAGTAGCCAAATCTTAATCGCTAAATTGGAATTTACGGGTGTGTATACTTTCCTAATTTTTTTGCAAACTTATGTAGAGTTATTGCAATTATATTTGTTAGCACCCCCTATTATATACCCCCCATAACCTATATTGTTAGCACCCCGTATATTTACAAAGATTATTTCTTAGGACTGACTGATTTTTTTTTAAATAATAAAACTTCAATGATATAAATAAATTAACGCTCGTAAAGACCACTCTATTTTATTTGTTAAGAATAACAAGTTAAACTGTCTTTTTCTTCATATTTAAGATCTTGCCTGTTGACGGTGGTCAAATAAAAATCGCCAGCCATCTTTGTTCAACGTTTTGAGTTCCTGATACGGCACAACATTAATTTTTTCCCATTAATCCCTTCTGAATTTTTTGTTTAGTCAAAATACACAACATTTTCGAACATTTTGCTGTATTAAAAATCCAAGCACATGCGTGGCCAGAAGCGACCACACACACCTTTCTTTTTCAAGATAAGCTGGATAGTATTTCTATTATAACCAAAAGTGGTCACCAAAAAGGGTCAACCAAAGAAACGAAGGAATTAAAATCCCCGTTTGCAAATAAACTATTTTGGAAAGTTTCAACTCTTTGTAGTACACCCTAACTTAAATATCAGTGTATTTTTACTTTTTTTTAACTGTCTCCGTGACCGAACAGTTACCATGCCGGACTACCACGCAGAGGTCCCAGGTTGATTTCCCGGGCCGGGTGAAATATCTGTATGGCCTACATTTATTTATCTCGTGAGTTTGGGAGTAAAGTGTGGTTGTCTATGTCTGTGTCCACGGCATCGGCACCCGCGCCACTGAGATACCCTAGTGCGGGACTTTCCAAAAAATAATTATCGAAATCGGCTCACAAATGTAGGAGTAATACAGACGAATTGATAACCTCTTCCTTTTTTGTAGTCGGATAATAATAATGCACACACTCAACACTAGGGTAACCCTGAATCGCAGATGCCGTGGACACACATAGACCACCACAAATTATACCCAAACTCACGAGAGAAATAAATGTAGGTTATACAAATATTTCTCCCGGCGCGGGAATCGAGCCCGAGACGTCTGTGTGATAGACCAGCATAGCAACCGTTCGGCCACGGAGGCAGTATTTTTCAGATCTAAATCACGTTATTTGTATTTTCAAACAAACCGGGTTTTACAGGTCCCATAGTCACGGGTGAATAGTACCTGTAAACGGCCCGAAACGTTGGTTTGTTTGAAAAAAAAAAAACAAATATAGGTGATGTAGATCCGAAAAAGTAGTTTCATTTCTAATGTGTAAAAATCACGAAAACCAAACAACTCGATAGACGAATAATAGTTTAGACTAATAAATGAATTATCATCATCAACCCATTCATACTTCCCACTGCTGGGTACGGATCTTTTCCGGTCCTCCGACATTTTTCAGGGGTTGTGAACCTACTTCGACGCGCAGGCTTCTATGCGAGGTTTTCCTTCAACGTTGACAAAAAGTACTAAAAATTAACAAATGTACCTCACTTTAATACCTCTGCCGTCCACTAACTAAAACATGGTTAAGTGACAAATGGTCAAATATCCGTTTTAAACAGCAAAAAATGGAACACAAAATTCACGTTTAAAAAACAGTTAAAATTAGTTAACGTGTTCGACTTGTTGGAACTTACCTTTTTTTTTTACGATGCATAGCTGAAATGTCATTAAATGATGTCAATATTCTAAAACTGTGCTATGGTTTTTTTATGACATCTCAAAAAAATATTTTATGTTTTAGTTAGCCGACGGCCGACCTGTGGTGCTATGTACCGGTATTGTATTCGAGTCGTTGACCTCTCAATTCAGAAGTAACCGCACCCCCACTATCAAACCTCTTTGTCATTGCCAAGTAAAGGGCCTATAAAAATGCCTTGTCTGTTGTTTTATATAAATAAAAGTGTTCAACAGTTCTCAAAACAACTCTTACACTTTTGTTTTTTTTAAAAAGAAAATAAATGTCAAAATGACTTGTTTCATGGGGACTTTATAACAATAATAATTTAAAAAATTGTATTTTGTAATCTAATTTAAATAAATAAAAACATATACAAGACGCTTAGATGCATGTTTTTATTTAGTGGAAAACCGAATGCAATGTTACGGTGTATATTTTTTAGGTCTGGTGGTCCAGTAGTCAGTAATCTGGGCGCTACTTGAGGAGGTTTTAGATTCGATTCCTGATAGATTCTGCTTTAGGTGGGATCGTAGTTAATTTCGTTACTCGTTTACGTTATTCGTCTACATTACGGTGACCCAACACAGAGCACGCAACTTGTTGTACCCCTTGTGCCCTAATACCTGCATCGATTTTGATGATTTTTTCTTATAAGGTCTCCCCTATAGAGATCTCTCTCTGCGTGGCCAGAGATAACGCAGTCAAGGTGACAAGATACTATTCAATAGTCAAAAATTTCAAATTTCAATATAGTCCTAAAGTAAAAGTAGCGTCGACTCTATTAAGTAGAAGAAGTTTAGTAGCAGTAGAGCTCCTTGTGAAAAAGCTCTCCAGAGAAGAACTGCCACCTTACCTATTTCTGCCGCCAAGCAGTGACGTGAGCATCATTGAGTTCCGGTTTTGTATGGGCACATGGGACTTGTCAACATATGTCTGAGGGTGACGGGCGTAGTGGCAGTGTCCATAAGATCTTTCCGATTTCAAGCTCTGAGTGGCACTGCAGCTACTATAGACGCCAGGTGCACGACTTGTTCGTCCCGTTACTTATTATTATAAACAAAAACAAATTATGTATATCGTCGGTAGAAATGGCGTACATTTTAAATTTTTGTTCAGGGGAGTATATTATTTTAGTTTTTCACAACTGTTTTGAAATGTTTACTTCCTGTTTTAAATTCAGTTTTAAAACAGGACGTAAATATTTTAGAACAATCGTTAAAACCTAAAACATGCGCCATAAATTTCTACAAAACACCGACAATTTTCACAACTGTCCTAGTTAAGCATAAAAGTTGTCCGTCTAATTTATTTTCTTTAAACCTCTCTCATTGAAAATTTTACATCATTCACATTATTTTACGTCATTTTACAGATGTGGCCTTTCTCGATATACCAAGAGTGCGTATTATTGTTATTATTAAATTGGGCGCAACGTGTATAGATAATTAAGTACATCTGGTAATCTGTAAGAAAAAACCAGCGAAGGAACCGGTTTATTCGCAATCATAGCTGTTTCCACCATAACTAAAGGACGGCCTTGATTGACGTGAGGGTTTTTCTAATCGAATATCTAATTTTAACTGCTACAACGATTTTGAAAGTCATTAAACAATTAACCTGTTCGTATTTCGTCATCTGCAAATTTTTCTATTGAATTAAATAACATGTGTTTACTCATATTGTAGATTTTTGTTCTGAGAATGTTGTTTTTCCACGGTCTGTCTATAATTTGTTTGGTGTAAACCACAAAATTAATGTTGATTATCGATTTCTCAGACTTAATATTTCCGTTAATTGTATGAATACAGACGAGGTTTTTGTAGTGGAATCCTAATTCTTATTAGGGATTTTAATTCTTGTTCTTAGTGTGTCTGTGACGTTTATATTCTTTCTCTCTGACGTCAATTGCGGGTAGCATTTTAATTGAAAAGGCATATTACAAAACTGAAAATTACTTGTTAGATAAAGATGTATGGAAAGACGACATGGCTCTAGATTCCACACAAAGATTCAATGTAGCCAATGAACAGTAGCTATTTCAAGTGCACACTTATTTTACGTATGGAATAAATGATTTTTAACTTTGTATTAATAGCTATCTATAACGCGCAGGTGTGTGTGACTGCCATGCAGAGGTCCCGGGTTAGATTCCCGGACCGGGAGAAATATTTATATGGCCTACATTTATTTCTCTCGCGAGTTTGGGTGTCATTTGTGGTTGTCTATGTGTGTATCCATGGCACCCGCGGTACAGGGTTTCCCTAGTGTGGGTTATGAGTGTGTGCGTCTTATTATTATTATTATTACAAGTTCACCTAGTAACAGATGAAATACATCTTGCTCTGAACGGCATTACCTTAACATTTTAGGGCTGTAAAGGGCTATAATTTTTTTTTTTGATAATTTTACGCGGTAACTCCGGATTCGTGAACCGATTTTCATGATTCTTTTTTCCTCCAAAAGAGGGTGCTTCGGTATTGGTCCCATTTCAATATGAAGAAATATAACTAAATAAAACTTGGCAAATGAATGTAATTCCACGAATTTTGGAGGCCGGTCTTTTTATAACAAATTTATAATTATGTGTAGTGTGTTTGATAGTTGCTAGGCTATGGGGGTGGCATAGTCTCTTGAGAATATACCCACTAATAAAAGAAGATGTCCCTGGGTCGATACATATATACGATACACATATTTGAATGAATTAACGAACATATATAATATATATGACATATTTATTATAGTGCACCACCATATTACAATGAGGAAGCAAACGTCAGGTCACGGTTGCAGCGAAAGGCGAGCACGGGCATCGAACTCTGGACCTTGATATTGATCGTGAGCAAGGTCCGTTCACTCGACATTTAGCATTTAGACCTCCTAGGCCCACTAATTGATTAATGCGATATTTGCTTGCATTTCGTATTGCTAGCGTTCTTTCTGTAAAACATATTTGCAATAGGTTTACTTAGGTTACACTATTTAAACCATTTTGAATTGCAATTAAATTGTAAAATTTCCAATAGATGCAATGTATGTCATTCTAAAATAAAATTGGTTGTTTTTACCTGTTTTACGTACATTTATATGCTATTTTTGCCTGTTCAAAATATAAAAGCCTACTCGTTTTCTTAGAAAAACATGGCAATGTAATTTACATAAAAAAGGTGCTCGCGATAACTAAGATGTATACAAAGGTTTGATGTAACCGAGTTTATTTTAGGATCAATAGAATCGTTTGGAATACATATGATAATAATTTAATTCTTTTTCGGATTTTTAATGAATAATCCGAAAATTTGGTTGTTGCGGAGTTTAGATAAATAGAGTCTACGTACCTATCCCAAATTAATTAAATTAAATGATTTAATTTAAATTAGTTAATTTTTAATGTAGGTACTTAAGTGATGTCCCGAATCTCAAAAAAATCCGGAACAAAGAAATGTTACCGTGGAGAAGTCTCCTCTTTCTGGCTATGCTCTTCGAGGTTTATGTAGAAATAGTCTACCTATGCATATGACGTATAAACTTGATGACTTGAAATGCTCAAATTTATAAAGTATCTTTTAGATATCGGAATTATTCCGCCCGCGTTACTGTTAATAACAGTTCCTAGTAATAGGTATATAACAATTATAAATACTTATAACAAACGTCACAATATCAATTATAAGGATGTGGTTTGTCACGATCCATGTAGGCAGAACAAGGTCGGTATATATTGCGAAATGATAATATGATTGTTACCAGTCAAAGGTGCCTCTGTAATATCCTTTACAGCGTGTAAAGAACAGTTAGTTTTTAACCGACTTGAAAATAGGAGGAGTTCTCGATTCGACTGTTTTTTTTGGCTGTATGTTACGCGGTTACTCCGATATTTGTGAATTGATTTCCATGATTCTTTTTTTTGGAAAGGGGTTACCTCAGTAGCGGTTCCGTTAAAATTTGAAGAAAGTGTTCCATCTCTGAGGGTGGCAAATTAGGGGATGAATCCGGTTTTTTGGATTTCACACCGATTTCAATAAAATTTAGCAATTGTTATTGTGTATCCAGTTTTTAGGTTTTCGCGATTGTTACACATAGGAAATGAAACTGTTTTCCGGATTTAAATCAACCGAAAAATATATAATAAATAAATAAAGTCAACATAAAATAAAGCCGAATAAAGTCAACCGTGACCATGGGACCTGTAAAGGGCCCGAATCGTCGGTTTGTTTGAAAAAGCAAATATACGCGATTTAAATCCGGAAAAATAGTTTCATTTCCTAATTGTTACGGTGGCCTGGAGCAGACAAACGAGAGGAACTCCTTAACGGTGTTTTTTTTTATAAAAATTAAGTGTGCATTTGACCTCCATCTCACCTGATGGAAAGTGACGATGATGTCGAGGATCTATCATGCACACCTAATTATGCCTATTCACTCTCGCTTTGAAAAGGTCCAATTTATAGCGTTCGGTGAACAAGTCTGCAGGCAGGGAATTCCACTCTGTAGCCGCTCGCCATACAAATGTGGAAGCGAAACGCTTCGTGCGAATCCAGGGAATACCCACAACATAGGGGTGGAACCCCTGCCCACGTCTAATCTCTCGGTGATGGAAAGGGGAAGGCGGAATCAAATTATGCAATTCCATCACACGCTCTCCGTGATATATCCTGTAGAATACCGATAGGCTGGCAACTCTACGGGGGTGTTCAAGGCTCTGCAGCTTCGCCTCTACTAATTCCGAGCCTCTTAGCACGCTTGTCTATTGAATCTAGGATGGCTAGTTGATATTTAGCAGAGCCATCCCATAAGTGGCAGCAGTACTCCATACTCGACGGTGTACAGCAGCTACACTTATAACTATTTTAATTTAAAACATAATTGCCAGGTCTCAAACTTTGGGAGTTCCCGGTACTATGATAACGGAGAACGGGAAAAAATAATCGAACCCGGGACCCCCTCATCCAGTGCCCATGGTGTTAACCGCTGGACAACGATCGTCAAATTGTTAGATTATGGATTATGGAAATACGAGCGTTGCAAACAGTGTTGTAAGCGAGGGTTGCAGTGGTGGAAAAGGTGATGCTTCGATAGATTTGTTATGTAGGAGGGGTGGGTGTTAGTAGGTTGACGGAACTTTGGATGGAAACGTGTGGAGATGCAGCACATGACGAAAAAATCTCGATCAGATACAATGCCGGCTTTACCTATGGCGCAGCGTGTTAGGGGTTGTTTAAATTAAATATGTATTTACAAAGAGCAACCCCTAGAGTTTCTATTCTGGAAATTTTTAGAAAAAGTCTGTTACAAATTTATAATAAAATACCTAATCATGTAAAAAAAAATAGCCAAAAACAGTTTATTCTCCTCCAATCTGAAGGTACTTCTAATAAAAAGGCATACTATTGTGTCTCAGAGTTCATGCCAGATTCATGCCAGAGAGCTGTAATAAAAGATTTCTGTGTATTTAACCAACGCACCTATTAAGTATCATGTTCGTACCAAGGCGTTACACACAACATTTTATTTAGCGGAAATAGATTTTACTAGTAAATAATATTATATAAGGCTAACTAGATTTAAGTACATACTGCTGTGCCCTAACAAGCCACATGCGATTCTCTAATTTCATTAACCACTATTTTTGTAGCAGCCCCCGTACCTTTTTACATAAGTTTTGATTATACTGACTCTTTCTACCGACCCTTAGGGTATCGAGAAGGGCACTATAACCTGTACGTGCACTGAAACCTTCTAAGTTCAGGTTCTGAGCCGATCTGTCGATCTGGGCTGATCTGGGGTTCACTGGCTAGTGTACAGTGTTATCACACACCGTTGTCACTGACTACATCCGGTTCTCAAGACGCTAGTGGCTCGGATGAGCCTTACGAATGAGCAGTCCCATATCTCCCTACATTAGCTTTGATTCTAGTGACCCTCCCTACCGACCCTTAGAGCATCTAAGTCAGGTACTAACCCCAGATCAGTCCGTTTACACGGACTTCATCCGATTCTCAGTAAGGCTAGTAGTGCCTTAGGTGGCCCTATTTTCCAGACAGGTACCGGAGCTGTAGGCTCGCTCACTTCCAGTCACGCAGAGCCAACTAACGGTTGCCACTACTACTAAGTCGACTACCAAATTTCCTCGTTGGTGGCAGAGCTGTAAGGCACGCTCTCTTCCCGACGCCGAATGAACGGCGTCTCTCCAGTTCCCACATTCCTACGCGCTTGGAGGGACCAGAGGATGTCTAGCTCATCCTCTAATAGCTCTCCGGGCTAGTTCCGGATTTGCCGGTAGCAGTGTCCTGCGATAATGTCCTTATATAGCTAACGACTTAAAAGGCAATGTGTCCCGCGCATATCCTGGCCATTAGGACCTCGTCTAGACAGCTACTAAGACGCGCTAACAGCGCGCGGGACGAACGCCCCGGTCACATGCTACCGGGGCAGACGAACGTGTTCATCCCTGCAATTATCCACAAACCTCGGCGAGTATCTCTGGCGGAGGGCTCGGTCCGGACGCCCGCCGTACCCTGGTCTTACTGGGGAACCCGTAGTCTCCCCGGACCTCCCTATCTCTCGGGTCGGTAAATAGGGAACGAATGAGCAGTAGACTTTATTCAGTATGACGATTTCAAGTGTAATTTGCTTGCTAAAAAGATTATTTGACGTTGGGTCGCTGAGCGCCTCCATGGAGCCGCGTCATCATCGCTTGTATTTGCATCATTTGCACTCCAATTTCCGATAAAATATAACCCCTAATTCCGGGAAAAGTAGTCCAGTTTCTACCAGAGGGCACGATTGCACCCGGGTGCTACACTGATAGGGGTGTTCATAAAAAGGCCAGTGTAAAAGTATCAAGAATAAATGGGCTTGTGTGAAAAGACTAATGCGAATGGAGGTTCACAGTCTTTAGCTACCACAGTTTGGTCACAGGCGTGATGTATGTATGTAGTCTAATAGCAGTAGAGCTCCTTGTGAAAGAGTTCGTCCAGGGAAGTACTGCCACCTTACCTATTTCTCCCGAGCGTTCTTTCGTTCGTCCCGTCGCTTGACGTCATATAAAAAAGTGTACATAATGCGCATTTATTTACAGTGGCAACGAGGCGCTAAAACGAAAATACCTATAGCAATTTAAATTCATGTTAAATTCGTAAAACAAAATATCCGACAATATTTTACAAATGTCCCTAATTCGAAATATTTATTTATGAAGTCTCAACCTATCTACCTTAAAAAGATATCACTCCGTGTACTAACACCCAGTAGTCACATAATCATTAATAAGAACGAACTCTCGTCTTCATACATCCGTGTAATGTTACGTAAAGCAGAATAAATTAATTTCACTTTATCACCTACATTTATTCAAGGACAAAGTAATAATTTTTAAGCGTTTATTTTACTATTGTATTGTCATTTATTGATTATATAATATGATTATATACACAACAATATTGTATAACACCAAAATCTATATATAATGTTGATATGGCGTAAATATCTCAGCCGTAAAATGGATGATTATTTTGCTTCCATTTTGCCGATCGACTTGAAATTTGTTACAATATGTAAATCCGGTGACACTACAATGATAAATGGTAACGTTGATGTGATGCTGCAACCATGACGATCTGTGGACTACTGAACTCCTCAATAGGCATATTACAAAATTGAAGACTACGTGTTGGATGAAGATGTATAGAAAGACGATATTTTAGTAGCAGTAGAGCTCCCGGTGAAAGAGTTCGTCCAAAGAAGTACTGCCGCTTTACCTATTTCTACCGCCAAGGAGTAATGTCAGCATTACTGTGTTCCGGTTTGAAGGGTAATGGTGCTGATAAAATTACAGGCACATGGGACTTGTCAACTCATGTCTCAGGGTGACGGGCGCAGCGGCAATGCGCCTCAGATCTTTGCGATTTAAAGGGATTGTGATGAGTCTTTTTTGTCGGAAAGGGGTGCCTCAGAAGTAGTCCCATTTAAATTTGAAGAAAGTTTTCCACCTCTAAGGGTGGCAAACTAGGGGATGACTCCGGTTTGGCGCACTCTCCGATAACCGATTTCAATACAACTTGGCAAATAGATGTAATTCCGTGAATTGTTGAGGTCGGTTTATTTAGTACTTTGCACTGAGATTATTATGTTTATACAGTATTGTCAAACCAGCGTAATCCGAGTTTTTTAAAGGTTAGTTGAGAATGGAATGAGCTCTCCTGTGCTCACTATTTTTTACGTTATATTAATGTTAATTCTTATTCTGTGTTTTGTGGAACCTAAAATAAAGTATTTACATACATACATACGCTACGTACACATAATGAAAATTTTCAGGAGAATCGCTGTTATATAAACTGAAATTAATTAATTAAGTAATTTAGAAGATCAAAATTATTTTTCCACTAAGCAGATCTACAGTCGGTGATTAGATGTCCGATATACGCTCGTTCAAATCGATCATAATACACAATGATGGAAGTCAACGCGAGGTCTGTAAAGCTTCTTAGATTCTCTCAGTCGAAATGATAGAAAATCAAGTAAAAAAAATAATTTTATCTCATTCTTACACAAATAACAAATCTAAAAGATTACGAGGCGAATCTACGCTTATAAACTGCATGGTAACGTATTAACTATTTTATCTTGCAGTAATTTCTTCCCAGATAAATCTGCACTCTAAATCGTGTACAAATTAGATTGCAATTTGTTGTGGATTTTCATAACGATTACTCGTATGTTATAAATTATTACGTCGTTGGTATATGTGATAACTAGGTCATAGGTTGATAACGTTCTTATATTGTATATCTAATATAATATATGTTTTTTGCAAATGTGTCATTTATTTTTATAGTACGTTGCAAATTTTTTTCTCACATTTTGTTTGTTTTAATCTTATGTTTTGTCCACAGTAAAGTGATCCACTTTTCGAACGGAAAATATATTACATATAGTTATTCCTTTACAGAAAACTTTCTTAAAACAAGTGTGAAGTGCATATTGTCCGTTAAACATAAAAATAACTTACCGTATACTTATCAATCCTTTCTGTTTCATTTTTCTGCTCGAAATGTCCCTTCTCCTTCAAATTCACAATCGCCCTGGCACTTGTGACAGCCATATTGATTAAAAAAGTTATTTATTTGGAATGATAAAAACAATGAGAACTGTTATTTGCGTAAGGATGGAACGCAGCGGCTCTCGCGTGCTCCAAGATGGGATCACTCCGAGATTCCAAGTCGAAATGGTTGCAAAATGGCTCGCTTCGTTTTATATAAAAGCTACATTGGTCTAGTTCGCGTCGCTCCCTTTCATGCCTTCAACTATACAAATCATACAGGCTATACGGAACTTGTTTTTTTAACCCTTCCCTGCTTGCATCTAAATAATACAGAGCATATGCATGCAGTATTTCGTTAAAACCAGCCGATGAAAAAGAACTTCTTTTAAGGAAATCCTTTAGGGTATTTCAGACAACAGTTTGTGTACAACAGACAACAGTCTTTTTATACAATTATATGTATCCGAAAATCAAATTATTCTTAATACAGTGACTATAGTGACACTAATTGGCTCTTATAACATATTTAATAAAATACAGCAGTTTCACTACAGTCCTAAATAAAATTATACGTACGTGGAGAAGCTAAACAGTAAAAAGAACTTTTGATGTAAAAGTGTAAAAATATATTTAGGTTAATGTAGGTAGCTTCATGAAGACTATTTTTAATCGAGGACGGGGTTCTCAATTGCGTCTCTATTTCCTTTTTTTGTATATCTCTTTTTTACCTCAGTCCCATTTAAATTTGAAGAAAATATTCACATCTAAGGGAGGCAAAGTAGATAATGATTCTGATTTGGTGCATTTTCCGTTAACCGATTGCAATAAAACTTGGCAAATAGATGCAATTCCAATAAAAAAGCCGGTAAGCAAACTATTCAGGTCAGTTATTTTAATAAAAAAGTTATTATCTCTTTACAACTTTTTATTTATCTGATCTTTATTTACTTAGATATACCAAAAGCACATACATAGAGACTGTAGCTTATCTTATAAGTTCATACACATTATGTTATGCCACTAAACAATCGCTTAGTTTTTAAATTTCTATAGAAAATAAGCATAGGTAATAATATAATAATAATAACGCACGCATTCATAGCCCCTCACTAGGGAAACCCTGTATCGCATGTGCCATGGACACACACATAGACAACCACAAACTCACTAGAGAAATAAACGTAGGCCACACAAATATTTCTCACTGCCCAGGAATCGATCTCGGGACCTCTGCGCGGCAGACCAGCTTCGTAACCGCTCGGCCATCGAGGCAGTTAAATATAGAACGAGTTTGTCCAGGTTA
Organism: Hyposmocoma kahamanoa; assembly: GCF_003589595.1. Classification (NCBI taxonomy): domain Eukaryota; kingdom Metazoa; phylum Arthropoda; class Insecta; order Lepidoptera; family Cosmopterigidae; genus Hyposmocoma; species Hyposmocoma kahamanoa. The sequence continues at coordinate 2,532,464 of NW_020653608.1, read as the reverse complement.
GTACTGCCACCTTACCTACTTCTGCCGCCAAGCATTAATGGAGCA
>NW_020653608.1:2491232-2532019 GCF_003589595.1 Hyposmocoma kahamanoa | reverse complement strand
ATAGGGTCTGCAGAAAGAGATTAAAATAACCAAGTTAAAACAAAATTGTACAACTAAAAACATAAATAAATACAAATATTGTCAATGGGTCAATCAACTTTTAAATGTCCTGTTCATGAAATTTTTAATTTTAATTTGATTGAAGATTTTAATACACATTATTATTTTATAAGTTAGATAATTGATTTTTTATAGGAATCCGCAATTAACAGTGCAAATATCGTCTGAAAAATATAATTTTTGACTTAAAAATCCGAAGGAACCCAATAGCATCTGTCCCCTGTACCACTAGTTGAATACATTTTTTAATCATTTAAACTTTATTTAAAATTAAAACCAACACTTCAGTTTTATGAAATATATAATACATTATATATAAAAAATACTTTTTATATTTGTTGGAGCGGTATGATACATAACTTCAGAAATATCACCATTAACAGTGTTTCTTGGAAAACGATTGTCCTATCACTCAATGAAATTTTTCACTAAAATAGTAAATCGAATATTATTTGTTATAAAAAAACAACAAACAATTTTTTTTCTAGCTGTGTTATTTAGCTCTTAAAACTTACTGAAAATGTTTGTGCTTTATAAGAAAAAGACGGATAATGTTATTGTTTTACATGGGGACAGTCGGGCTGTCCAATAGACATGTTTGGTTGTCCAAAGAAAATATTTAAGCTTCTAATGCCTACATTTCGTGTTATTCCAAATGAATAGCAATTCGACATGAAATAATAAACTTGTCAAACAAAATAATAATAGAAGTTTTTTAACAGAACAATAAGCAATTAAGAAGCAATGAAATCAACGCAATCAATAATATTAAAACTAACTTCGAAGATAATCAACATTTTCTTTATTCAAATGTGAGTGCGCATTTGACCTCCTTCTGACTTGATGGAAAGTGACGATGAGGTCGACCATGGAGCATGCATACCTAAATAAAGCCTACTCACTCACGCCTTGAAAAGGTCCAAGTTATAACGTTCAGGGAACAAGTCTGCAGGCAGTGAATTCAACTCTATAGCCGTTCGCCAAATCGCCATATAAATGTGGAAGCGTAACCAACAATAAGCAGGCAACTTTACAGCGGTATTCAAGACTCTGCAGCTTCGCTTCTACTAATTCCGAGTCACCTATAAGCCTCTTGCCACGGTTGTCAATTGAATCCAAGGTGGACCAACTGGCCATATAGCAGAGCCATCCTAAAGATGGCAGCAGTACTCCATACACGACCGGACTTGTGCTTGATACAGCTGAAATAACTGACCCGGTGTGAAGTAACGCCTCACCCTAGAAAGGATGCCAAGCTTCCTGCCTGCATTTTTGGCCATAGATTCAATGTATCTGCCGAAATTTAGATTGCACGACAGGTCCATTCCAAGTAGCTGGAGACCGTCGGCTACCGGTACGGATATATCACGAAAAGTCGGAGTCAGCTCAAAGGAACTCCGTTTTGTGGAGAGTAGACACGCCTGCATTTTGGTAGCATTAAATTTGACAAGATTGGCATCGCTCCAACCGGAGACGGCCTTGAGTGTCAAATCCAAACAGCCTTCTAAGATCACTCGAATGGAACGTTCGCTCAAGAAATCCGAGATCCAATTGCAAAGGTTAGTGGGAAGCACATAACATGGAAACTTACTTAAAAGGCTTGCGTGCCAAACCCTGTCAAAGGCTTTAGAAATGTCCAAAGACACTGCAAGTGCTTCGCCTTCCTTTTCTATAGCCTCGCTCCATATGTGATAGGCATACACAAGAAGATCCCCAGTAGATCGCCCTAATCGGAATCCGTACTGGGGTCACCGTGGAGGTCGTTGTCTTCAAGGTACGACAGGAGAGGGATGTTGAGTACACGTTCCATAGTCTTGCAAAGTATGAAAGTGACTGAGATAGGTTTATAGTTGACAGGGTCAGCTCTGCTTCCTATTTTGGGCACAGGTTGCACGTTTGCAAGCTTCCATAACCTGGAAACTACACCAGTCTCAAGTGAGAGGCGATACAGGCGTGTGGGAACAGGAGACAACTCAGGCGCACAGTTACGTAGGACTACCGCTGGAATTCCATCTGGCCCGCTCGCTTTATTCACGTCAAGATTCCGCAGAGCTCCAAGTATCTCTTTTTGGCGTATGCGAACTGACGCCATAGTGCAGTCAGCCTGAGGTAAGGTAGGTGGTAGGTTCCCTGCGGCATCCAGATGCGAACTCTCTGCAAAGAGTGAGGCAAAGAGATTCGCCTTCTCTTCTGCAGTATGAACCAGTGTGCCATCCGGCCTCGGCAAAGGTGGCAAAGATGGGCGACAAAAGTTACTTTGGACCGATTTGGCCAGGAACCAAAAGTTTTTGCTACCTTCTGGATAAGAGGCAAGCTTGGCCCCTGTGCGTTGTAGTGCACATGGTCGAACTTGGCCCTGTGTAACACGCTTTTACTCTTCTTGATGGCTATATTAAAAGCTTTCTTCAGATTCCGAGTACTCGGAGCTTTGCGCAGTCGAGTCTCTGCCCATCGTTGGTACGCGGTCTGCTTCTTTTCAGATATTCCCATTCTATAGGAAAACTAACAAAAATTGTAGTTTTATTATATAAGGAATCAAATTATACAAATTGCTTTTACGGACAACCAATAACGTCACACGGACAACCAACTTGGTTGTCCAGACGACAGGTTGTCCAAGGGACTTTTTTTTAGATTAAGCTACCTGAGCAAGAAATGAGGTTTTGTGTCTTTTATGTCACTCTCACAATGAAACCAATAGTAAATAGAATCTGTTGCACCATAATTCAGTATGACATAATAAGGCTGGACGGTTACCATGCCGGACTGCCATGCAGAGGTCCCAGGTTCGATTCCCAGATCTAGAGAAATATTTGTATGGCCTTCATTTATTTCTCTCGTGAGTTTGGGTGTAATTTGTGGTTGTGTATGTATGTGTCCATGGCACCCGCGATACAGGGTCTCCCCAGTGCGGGGCTATGTTAAAAAAAATTGTATGATTAGTGAATGACGTTTTAAGAAACTTTTTAAAGTAACTTGGTCTTTAATAACGCTACATTTAATACAAATTTCAAACAAAATGCAGGAATTACTTTACAATTTTCTGTTGAATGTGTAAGAAGGCTCTCAGAACCAATAATAGGTCGGCTGGGGTCTGGTATGGGCATCGACTGAACGTTATTTTTTCGTCCACCTGTTTATAGTTCTCAGCACATATCATCACGGTTGTGTCGGCCGCAAATAAAAGTACTTCTCTTCTACTTCTGATATGAAGTGTATCTTGACTAACTCTGGGAATAGGGCGTTACTTAGTTACAAGATATCACCAGAAACGAAATTGGATTTTCTGCCGCCTGTACTAACTTAAGAGTGGTTAAACATGGCGACTTTAACATCGATGCAAACGCGCGACTGCACCGATACAAACGCGCGATGCAATCGCCTTTAGATCCTAAGTGTAGCGATGCAATCGCGCGTTTGTATCGATGCAGTCGCGCGCTTGCATCGCGTTTGCATCGCTGCTAAAAGTCGTTGTGTGTAACCACTCTAAACCGTTTTCCTTCTATTTATTAAGAAAGACTTAAACTGAATTTTCAATAAACGAAATTTCAGTACAAAAAAAAAACAAAGTATTTATAATTCTTTAATATAAACTCTCATATCAAGATGTGGGGGAGCTGGTGATGGAGTATAAATTTGGTCTTTGTAAGGCAGTCGGTAGATCTCTTTGTAGCCAAGTTTCTCTGCCACCTTCGCTGAGAATGCCGATGTCGCTTCTATGCGCACTGCGGCGGCGCAAGTAGTGCGGGCCATTCGCCTGAAATTACAGAAAAAAAACTACTGTAAAATAGATATTGCTCTGAGGAAATGCCGCCGACGTTAATAGAATCTTTGCTGTCTTTAGAGCTGTTAGAATAATTTACAAACTGAACCCCAAAGTAGCTTTGAGAGATAAGCTTTAGAAATATTCTTATGTGTTTAGTTATAGAATTTGTGTTAAAGGAAATAGTATTTTCTTTTATAAAAAATAATTATAATTATGTCTATCTCTATTACGAGGAACAAAAATATTAGTCACAAATTTATTTGAGGGGCAATGTATACAACTCTTTAAAAAGATTTAAGTTACGTCAAGCTGTTAACTGCAAGATACGTACCTTTTAACTTTGAATAATAGGGAAGTAACATCAGCAAAAATACTATCTCATGTTGTATATCCTCCATGAGGCTAAATAAGTCATTAATATAAATTAAAAATAAAAACGGACCTAGAATTGAACCTTGAGAGACCCTTCTAACGTACCGTTGACATCTACCCTGTGTCAAAAAAGTTGAAGTTACGACCCGTCACACCATAATGGCGAATTTTAAATAGTGCCAGATAATCACACCAATTACCTAGTCTCGTGCTAGGGGAATTTCCTGTACTAAGAGCACCAGAGCAACGTAATTCATTTCGGGGCAGTACTTACAGTACAGTACAGTACAGATTAGAACCAATTTTCATTTTTTTAACAAAAGTTCTTTTCCCAAATTAGTCCTATCGGGACTTCCGCACCTAGTCTAGCAAAATGTTGGGCCTCCGAGATCTTTAATATACCAACCAATGATTATAACTTTTTTGTAAAAAAAGACACCGAACTTAAAGTTAGTGGAATTACGTCTATTTGCCAAGTTTTATTGAAATCGGTTACCGGAAAGTGCACCCCCTATCATCCCCTAGTTTGCGACCCTTAGAGGTGAAATATTTTCTTCAAATTTAAATGGGACCAATATTTAGTATAGGGTCTTTCCAACAAAAAAAATATATCAAAATCGGTTTACAAAACACATACACACGCGGATACTGTCGAATTAAGAATCTCCTCCTTTTTTGAAGTCAGTTAAAAAGTAACTTACTCTGTCTTTTTTGTCAAAGCTGTCATGACCCCCTTCCCCCTCCAATCGGAGCGTACAGCACACATATGGAGTTCCAACACAGTATTGCAGGTCTTCGGCAGTTTGTCCCACATTTTATCTTCCCGTCGCACGTGCAATAAAAGCTGGAGGATTCCATCTTCACAGGTTTTTGGATCAAACTCGAAGTTGTTTGTTTCGGCCTCCTGAGTAAAAACTGTCAGATTTGTTTAAATACATACGATTCAGGATGTACGAAACTAGACCTGGCTTTGCTTGAGGGCGTCGAATGTTCTATTTGCATATCTTTTATACCAAGTTACGGGAGGAGTAAGTCGTGAGTCTAGTGGTAAAGCGACACCTATCCGTAATATTTGCAGTGCCACACAGACTTTTAAATTGCAAAGTTCTTAGGGGCATTGCCTCTGCGCGTTGAGACATAAGTTGACAAGTCCCAAGTGCCTATAATTTCACCAACACCCTCACTCATCAAAACCGGAACGCATTAACGCTCACACAAGCAGTAGTGTGAGCGTGAATGTTTAATAGCAATACCCCTTGCAAAATTCCATTAAGGAAACGACGTGATGAAACCTGCATATCGAAGATGATTTACAGCCCTAGAAAAACGTTCCCAACTCGCATTGGACGTTTATGTAGACGGATTATGTTGAATGAAGAAGAAAACTATACCTCCAATGAACAGTACGCCAACATAATTTTTGGACCTGTTCTGTTTTTATTTTGTTTTTTGTTTCTTTTTTTCTTCACAAAATTAGTTTTTTTTCCAATTCTGTTATTGTTTCTTTATTTTTTGTGAACTGATTTTGAAGATTATTTTTTTGTTGGAAAGAGATACCTCAGTAGTGGTCTCATTTAAATTTGAAGGGGGTAAACTAAGGGATGAATCCGGTTTCACGCACTTTCCGAGAACCGATTTTAATAAAACTTGGCAAATATGTAGATGTAATTCCACGAACTTTTGAGGTCGGCTTTTTAGTAGGTACTCTATATTGAGATTATTGTGTACCAACACTATTTTTGTGACCACACAGTGACTAGTGCTTGTAAGATTTATTGACTAGTGCGCTTGCACTTACTATTGTTTTAACTTTGATGTATTTTTAATTTATCTGTGAGTGAATGTATATTCTAAGAAAAAATAAATATTCTTTAACCTTAACAATCAGTCTCGTACCTCTCTTTTAATCAATCCATTGAGTGATACCCCTATAATTTCGCCACCATCGTCTAAAGCTAGGACTGACAAAGACTGTCTCAAAATCGCGATCAGATGTTCTCCTATGTCACTCGCATCCACGAGTGATTGTGACACTGTGTTCAATGGCTCATCTTCTTCAAAAATCCTTTAATCAAAACACAATTTTATGTGCAAGCGGTTATTATTCGAAAATAGGCATTTATAGCAAGGACTAAATAATTTAGGCGGTAATGAAAGCATGCTTTTAAGTAGGAAAAAATAAAAACGAAAAGATTACAAAACACAGTTATTATTTTTTTTAAATCTACAATAATCTAAATTCTGCTCAAGTTTAAACACTTGCATCTAAGAGCGGTTTTACACGGCGACGATTAGCAGAGACACAAAGGCGCGTGTGTGTAAAAGTAGACGATTGACGACAGCACCGCTGCAGACGCGCTGCTAAAACTAGTCATGTGTAATCGCTCTAAGGAAACAAAACGTGAATCCTCACCTTGTAGCGAATTGTAACACTGCTTGTATCTCCTTTTCCTCTAAAGTTACAGCTCGAAGTGTGTAATTTGGTTGCATTGTTTCGTTTAATTCTGCAAAAAATTGTAACGAATTCTATTAATATAATATTGATATGTAATGATCATTCTCGGATTCATGTTTACCGCCTAATTTGAGATGTAGTAATCACGTATCAGACACACAAACAAAAATTTGGCAGTGACCTAAAATCTGAGAATGATAGGTAAAAAAACAAGCATTGGATTGATCTTAAAATTTATTAAACAATAATTTCTTTGAATTTACTCACAATTTTGTGTGATGAAAGGTTGTTGGTGTTTACTTCTGGTATTCATTCTGTTTTACTCTTCTAACACGACTGTCCTGTTCTCTAATACAATCACGACTGTATAAAAAGGTTTTTTTATGAAACGTTAACACTCAGTTTTGCGACAAATGGCTACCTCTTGTGGCGCCATCTATCCGAACCCAGTTATAATTGATATTTCCATTAAATCTTTTATGACGGCAATTAGTTATACATTAATAAGTAATTAATTATATTATTAATAATAATGTAACAATATATTATAAAAGCTAACATACAAATTGTTTTTGAATTAAATTCTGCAACATATTAAAAATTGGAAATTGCCTCTAAAGTTAGGCCATGGGTTCTATTAAGGGCATGCAGGCGCAAAAACGTGTGACGTCCCCATAATTAATCCCCCTCATAATTAGTTCCCGCATAAGGCCAGCGTAGCAGACTATAACTTGCACTCGCCTGAGAGGAAACGCGTGCGCAACAATGGGACGTATAAATGGGTTGACTATGACCAAAGTCAAACTCAAATAACCTTTATTTTATAGGTAAGCAAACCACACTTGAAATCGTCATTCTGATTAAACTCTGCTGCTCATTCGTAAGGCAGATTCCTCTTTGTAAATATACATTTTAATACATTTATCATTACAATATTTTCTTATAAATGACAGGCAGATGACTCCATTCCACCTGACGAAAAATGGAAAGTGGAATCCGAACATTTTTAATATAAACATCTTCGACCGAAACTACTTGCAAGAGCTAACAGGGTCACTACCATGGATTTTTGTCATCCAAGTTCGCAGAAGCTGTATAATAATAACCTTCAGTATAAAGTTTTTGTTTCGCTATAGTTTTAAACCTCGTAAATGACAAATTTTAAATATCAATCGGAATCTTATTAAGTATAGAAACATACGCATTGCCCCTTGAATGAATTTGTGACTTTGTGAAGACGACCGTCAAGAAAAGCAAGTTTATTTTCATTCCTCGTATTACTGTTATGTGATAGTCTAGGATTACATTATGTCTATTATAATTTAGTGGGCCTACGATTGTAAGTATTTCTTACTGAGCGTAGTCTAGGGTCGGCAGATAGGCTAACTAGCCCATAATAATCCCACTACTGGCACTGGCCTGCGCAATGAGAGGCTTGGGCTGTATTTTCCGCGCGGGCCCATTGCAGATTTGGAACATGACACACATTATTAAATTGCTATGAAGATGTGTGCAAGTTTCCAAAAACTTCTTAGTAAATTTCAAATTAAATTTCACACTTAAATTCCGAAAACAATCAAAGATGTAAGCCCGAGTTCGAACCTACGACCCTACTCGAGAGACGTTAGGTGACCCATTAAGCTACCACTGCACACTTAAACTTATACAAGTAGACTTAAGCACTTAAGTATGACTTAAGTCAATAATATTTTTTAATTACGAATGAACAAACTTTATTGTCTTCGTACTTTTTGTAATGTCAGATGTTGTTACGTCGAATGTAAAGAGAATATTGAGTCTGAATAAAACGTTACTGCTATTTGAATTGAAACAAGTGAATTCGACTTATATGCTTTAGTTTAATTTACTACCTTAGTTTTAAAACATAAAATCACACCGAAAAAGCACTTTACACAGTAAATATACGCAATAAATCTATTGAAATGATCAAGAACTGCGTCTGCTTATCGCAACCTCGACCTTAACACAATACGTCAGTCTCATTTCTTTTATCTCATGTAGTTTAAAAGAGAACTACGTTATCTCTTCCCTGAAAGATAAACTGCTGCCTCCAGTTAAGTTGCTACATGAACAGATAAAACGAGGTAAAGCCGTTAATGATACCACAAAGTAAACACTAATTTCAAGATATGGCATTTCAGATTGAGCAATTTAAATTTGATCTTTGTTAGGCAGTTTCTTTATTATTTATGCTAAGAATGATGTCAATTCCAGTGCAGAGTTTTCAGTCATTGTCGATGTTTTTTACAATAGCAAGTGATGAGACGAACAAGTCCTGCGCCTGGTCGTAAGCAACACGCCTATCGGGACCATTCTCATTTCTGCTATTTTTTTTGTGCATATGTGCTAAAAAACGATATACTTGTATTACTTAGTCAATTCCTATTTCAAATTAATCGAGGTTTATATTAATATGGTTATTATTTATATTTACGCAATATAAATATTTATTTATATCATCATTAAGAAAGTGACGAAAATGTCACTTCCATGTCATGTGCAAAGTCCATTTACAATGATACAAATTAAAATGAAATATGTTTATCTGTAATAAACAAACTAATCTATATTATTTTACGATAATACATAGAATAAACTTTCTAAAAACTACTAAATAATTACAACATGAATAAATTTTTTTTATATATTTTTTATATATTTTCTAAAATCTTGTTTCCTCTTATTCTGTATTTTATGTGTGTGGAAATAAATGGTTTCAAAATAATGGATTCAAAATATTTCATAACGTTTCTGTATGAAAAAAATGTCACCTCCATGTATAAACTCATTGAACGCAGCCATAATTTATTAAATCAGTCAATAGAGTTTCTGAACAACAAACACAATGCCATCTTGAAAGTTTTTGACAGTTTGACAGTTTTTGACAGCCTCTTCCGGGATACTAGTGTTGGCGCACTGACCTTTAAAGTACGATTTTTCAAAAATTTGCCTGTTATTTTGGTCACTTTTGTGGATTACGTATCATATTATTTCATTCAATTAAGATCTATCAGATATCGTATAATTATGAGCTATTTATTATAACCGCCATCTAGGCATTTCATCGTAGTTTATAAATCGAAATTGAGGTCACGAAAAAACGGTATTTAAGTTTAAAATCTCATCTCCATGGACGTCACCCACGTGGATTACCGTTATCCACGGAGGTGACACAATTTCCATGGAAGTGACAATATAATAATGGATGCTCTTTATTAATTTAAATAATATTAACGTAATTAATTTGATTTAAATATATTTTATTAGATAATTATGGCGCCCACGAAAAAATGTCAGGAAGAGACAGACGTAAGAAAAAGAATGCGAGAGGAGCAATCGGGAAAAAATATAAAAGTAGCGTCTAGCTTGACACTTAACATTTAAATCCAACTCTATACCGCTTAGGATAAGAATGGTCCAAAGTACAAAGTGTCAAACTTGACGTGCTCTTAACTGTACGTTACAGAAAGCGAAAAGGAGAAAAGAATAAGTATTATTATTGATCAAATGTCAGAAAGAAAACAGAGAAAGGAATAGCGTAAGAGGCTAAAAATTCGCAGAGAATATGCAGGGAAAGACTTTTAATCTGTCTGCGTGATGATTCACCGCCTTCACGCGACATCGAAAATCAACCGATGAACCGATTGCGCATCTTGCTTCTATTTCAAACATCTCCTTCTGCCCCAAGCATACCATCTTGTTCTGTTTCAAGATGTCTTTCATCATCCAGATACTCATCTCCATCACTATTGGTAAATTACTTGCTTAAGAGACTTGATTCACAAAGTGACAGTAGGTAGTAGTACAACATACTCAAAGAAGATTGGATTGAAGACTGCAAAAATTAATCGCCACCACCATTATTGAAATAGTGGTGAAATTAGCCGAATAGAATTGAGACGTTTCCTTTCTAAAAAATCATTCTTAAACTTTTGTTACAAACTCGACTTAGAACAGAGGCGACCCCTGACAGGACGGGACGGCATTCGATCCTTCAGCAACCCTATATGCAAGTACACACTGATGGCAATTATGTCGCGGCATCCTTAAACATGCCACGGTATCCTTAGGCATGCCGGGGCATCTTTAGGTGTGCTGAAGCATGCCGTCGCTACATCGTTGCGTGACGTGTATTGAATGCTATAGTTGCATGGTGTCAAGGTAATGGGGACCAATGGCGACGCGGAGCGTGCGTCCTGAAACCTATCGACGCATCCTTAAGACTACCGAGGCATTCATAATACTGTCGAGGCATTCATAATTCTGCCGAGGCATCCATAAGGCTGCCGAGGCATCTCTAAAACTGGCTAGGCATCCCTTAGGTTGCCGAGGCATCCATAAGGCTGCTGAGGCATTCCGGAGGCTGAAGGCTCGGCGTGCCTAAGCATATCGCAGCTTCATTTTGCAGCTACGATCATTATCACTAAAATTGCAACTATAAAGTCATAATCTTAAGGTACATTACTATTCGTCACCTAAAAATCCCTTGCCTGTACCATCCCGTCAGTGGGCACTGGAACTAACTTTATTACGTAGAGGACTTTCTTTTATAATTAAAACGGCTTAAGTTTGATAACGTAATAACATCTTGCTTAGCTGGTGAAAATGAAGAGGCTTACTTTTTTATTAGGTCAACTGACAACAAAAAAGTTCAATAAATAGTGACATTATAGTAGTTAGTGTTTTATTTAATTTAAATTGTTAAACTATTTTTCATGTTATAAAGCTGAATATTTCATCATTATGTTACCATGGACCATGATAGACTAACAAGGCCATTGCCTTTTTTACTCCAAGAGTAAAAATTAAATAATATGAAAATGTCACAACATCATAACTTATTTTGCATTTTCCCAAAAAGTACGAAGTGTAAAGTAAATAATACTAACTATAAAAACTATTATTAGACGTACTGGTACCCATGTGACCTGATATTAAAAACTTAATAGAAGACTGTCTTAGTGTTCCAAAAAAAAATTATTTTAATAATATAGAGTTCACATAATTCAATATACCTAATACTTTAAAAAGCCTAAAATTTAATCAATATCTAAGTAATTACGTAAATAAAGATAATTAAGTAAAAAATACGTTTTATTCTACAGTAAACCATACATGATTCATTAAAATTAATCTATTATGTCATTACCATGGACTTGTGTCACTTCCGTGGAGGCGTGTTTTCTTTTTTCTTTTTTTTCATGAAAACTACAGTGATAATAGCTAGGTTCTTAAGTGAAACATATTGTAGGATACGGTACCTTTCATTTGAGACTACTTTGAATCACATCAAAAAACATTGCTTTTTTAAATTATTTTATGGCCGTTCCTGAGAATGGGCCATCTACAATTGTAGTGTCGCTCAATGTTTTACTGCAACATCCTCACATCCTAAATAGTTGGTGGCTCGTTAGCGTCGTCCTTGTCATTCGACAACGAATTGTTAAATTCTTCTAACAAAGAAGATCACTTTATAAATAAACAAATCGTCGTTGGTCTTTTTGGTTGGACAGATGAATTGTGATAGGAATGTACCATGGGACACAGGTAGCGTTTAACATAAGAGATTAAAACGTATTTAATTTTAAATTTAAATTTAAATTGTAGCACTGCTTGCGTGGTGTAAGCAGGCTTTTCATCGGAAGTTACAACGGACAGTGTAATTTGATTGCATATTTCTTTTACTATCGACAATATGATTGTTTGAAGTTCATTTGTCTACTATTTTGAATTAAATATGTATCAACTTATTTTTTGGAGGATTTGGTAAAATAATTCAGTCGAAACGGTACAAATTTACTCGTTCTCACAACTGTTGACTTTGCTGTCTGAATACCATAATGATTTTTTATCAGTTGTATCACTTCCAAATTCCAAACAACAATTTAAAATAATTTCTTATATTTAAAATATCGATTAAAAATGTAACATAAAGGAAAATAAATAAAATAAAATAAATTGAATAAATAAATTATATATTGTTATATTTAAAATATTATCTAAATGACGTCATAATATTGGGATGTAAAACAAATATCTTGTAAGACATATCTTCCGACATATTTTGTATCCATTGTTGTTTTGATGCAATCTAAAAACCGGTATAATTAAAAAGTTTGTATTGCATTTATATTATAATATATTCTTCAATCGCAATGTTACGTAATCTATGTGTAATCCGTGTCCATCGTAGGACATTCGACAAATAGAATAAGGTAGGTATTTATTGCTAAAAATCAAAGTAAACATAATACCTGTATTTTATTTTGTACTCTGAACACGATATCTATACTGTGTTCGCATCTGTGTATGAAAAGAAAGTCATTAACAGGGTGCACTGTTGCATAGCCACCCCTTTCAGCCCCCTGGATGAGTTTGCGGAGCTACGAAGCAAGAATTATTTAAATATCTCAGTTGCAATTAAGTATGCTTAGGCCGACTAGGTTTTATTAGTAGCAGTAGAGTTCCTAGTGAAAGAGTTCGTCCAGGGAAGTACTGCCACCTTACCTATTTCTGCCACCAAGCAGTAATGTGCGCATTACTGCGTTCCAGTTTTGAAGGGTAGAGGTGTGCACATGGGACTTGTCAACTTATATCTCAGGGTGACGGGCGCAGTGGCAGTGTCCCGCAGATCTTGGAGATTTAAAGCTCTGAATGGCACCTGCAACTGTTATGGACAGGCGTGTCGCTTACTACCAGGCACGTGACTCGTTCGTCCCGTCACTTGGTGTCATAAAAAATCAATATCGAAACCTATGTAAGAAAAAAACAGCCTCAAAAGTTCCTGGAATTACATCTATTTGCCAAGTTTTATTCAAATCGGTTACCGGAAAGTGCGCAAAGCCGAATTCATCTCTTAGTTTGCCACCATTGGAGATGGAATATTTTCTTCAAATTTAAATGGGACTAACACTTAGGTATGACTAATACTATCATTAAAATCGGTTTACAAATGCCGGAGTAATGTCGTAACATACACCCAAAAAAAAAACTGTCGAATTGAGTGTGCAATGTAATCTAGCTACATTTACAAAAAAAATATCTATGATTAGCTGTACATTACATTATTATTATTTAACAAATAATAATTTCATTCATCTTAAAAAGCAATTTATTGTGTAAACTATATTAGTTGCACGTACAGAACATAAGAAACTTGTCATAATCTTTATCAGCTGGTAGACGTCCACAGTATAAACTGTCTACCAGCAGTCTACACTATAAACACCTCTCGGGTCGCCATCGCCCAAAACAGTCATTAGTTACAGACAATGAGTTTCCAAAGATGGTTGTCAGGATCGAAGCAAGTGAAGGCTGTGATATTTACCTGCCCCTATGGCAAAAGGGCGTGAATTGTAAAGTCAAAGTTAAATAATCATTTACTGCATAGCTAGAAATAGTTATTTGTTATGCAAGGCCGCAAAGTTGTTGTTCGACGCGAGTGTTTGTATTGAAACCTGAGCAAGCGAAGGAAGCTAAGAATACTATTATTATTATAGATTATGATAGATTATTAGCTTTCTTGACTTAACTACCTCTGAGGCCGAACGGTTACCATGCCGGACTGCCACGCAGAGGGCCCAGGTTCGATTCCCAGGCCGGGAGACATATTTGTATGACCTACATTTATTTCTCTCGTGAGTTTGGGTGTAATTTGTGGTTGTCTATGTGTGTGTCCATGGCACCCGCGACACAGGGTGTCCGTAGTGCGGGGCTATGTTAAGTGTGTGCGTTATTTCTCGAAGTAGATACGTGCCATTCTCAAAAACGGACTTAAAATAATTAAAAAAAAACAATGTTTTCATTATGATTCAAAGTAGTCTCAAATGAAAGGTACCGTATCCTACAATTATGTTTCACTTAAGAACCTAGCTATTATCACTGTAGTTCCCATGAAAAAAAGGAAAAAAAAACGCCTCCACGGAGTGACACAAATCCATGGAAATTGTGTCACCTCCATGGCATTAGCAGGCTATTTTTTTTTTAAATCGTACCATAAAGGTCAGTGCGCCAAACATATTATTCCGGAAGTGGCAAACTGTCAAATACTTTCAAGATGGCATTGTATTTGTTGTCTGTAATTATTCAGACACTGTGTTGGCTGGTTTAATAAATTATGGGTGAATTCAATAAGTTATGCACGGAGGTGACAATTTTTTCATGCACAAACGTTATGAAATATTTTGAATCCATTGTATTATTTATGTTGCAATTATTTAGTGTTTTTAGAAAGTTTATTCTATGTATTATCGTAAAATAATATAGATTAGTTTATTTCTTACAGATAAATATATTTAATTTTAATTTGTATCATTGTAAATGGACTGTCACGAGACATGGAAGTGACATTTTCGTCACTTTCTTAATGATGATATAAATAAATATTTATATTGCGTAAATATACATAAAAACCATATTAATATAAACTACCTCGATTAATTCTATATAGGAATTGACTAAGTAATATAAGTATATCGTTTTTTAATACATATGCAAAAAAAAATTGCAGAAACGAGAATGGTCCATATCTGAGCGTAGCGAGGATTTCAAGGCACGAGACGCAAAACAATTTTGCTGCGGAGCGAAATACACAACTTTTCACCTCACTATAGCGAGGAAAATGGTAGGTGAAAGAAAAACAGTTGAACAGTAAAACACCAGTTTTTTTTTAATTAAAAGAAAAAGTTAATCTTCGGATACGTTGTGAATTTACACCTCATAAATTTTTATTCTTGTACTTTTACTTTATGTGATTAAGTGATTATTGAAATTATTTTAGTTCTTTCACGAATTAAAATAATTTATTAAACGCAAGTAGTTAATATTGTCAATTTAATGTCAACCATAATAAGAATAAAATATAGCAAAGGATTTATATTACATAAAAAAGTAATGTACGACAAATCGCGTAGTTGAACGTGTCATTATCTTTTTTTTTTCATCGAAAGGAAAAGTTAGGTGCCCAGTCCATCGCCAAGTTCGAGTTTCAAAAACCTTTGCCGCGCTAGCGTGCAAAAAACGCTTTTGCGCGCAGATTTCTAATGAGAAAGAAAGCCTTTCCGAGCTAGTTAGGTGAAAACGTCATTTTTTATTGCTCGTTCACTACGCTGACCTCCCTGAAAAGAACGAGCAAAAAACGCTAGGGATTACTCTTTTCAAATAAACTTAAATGTCATGGAATACACTTTGAATCATAATTGTGTGGAGTCTAGGTTCATGTTGTCTTTTTATACATCTTTATCTAACACAAACTCTTCAATTTTGTCATATGATTTTTCAATCAAAATACTTTTAATATAAGTTTTAAACTTAGGAAATGATAACCTTAATACATTCTCCGGAATCTTATTGTAAAAACGTATACAGTTCGCCAAAAAAGAATCGTTTACCTTAGTTAAACGACATCGTGGTACCATGAGTTTCGACTTAGTTCTTCTGTCTTAATTTCTTAATAGTGATGCCACAGTCATTATACCAGTCCCCTTCAACTTTTCTCTGAGAGAAACCAAAGAACCTAAACGGTACACAGAACGAATAGCTCGTTTTTGCAACACAAATATAGTTTGTATATCTGCCGCTTTACCCCACATGAGAATCCCGTAGGACATTATACTATGGAAGTAACTAAAGTAAACTAGTCCAGCAGTAGCATCATCGGTAAACTCACGTCTTCTACGGACTGCGTATGCAGCAGAGCTTAATCTGCTGGCCAAGGGAGACATATGTGGAAACCATTGAAGTTTACAATCTAAGGCCACTCCCAAAAAGACAGCTTTATTAACAAGGTCTAAATTTTCTCCATTTAATTCTATGATCGGGTTAGTCGATTTTACATTAGGTAATTCAGTAAAGTGTATTAAATATAACTCTATTCGTATATCTAGGGTGTCATATCCACTATTCTGTTTCATAATGGTGGATGCTATGCATGGCCGAGCGCTATGAAAACTCGCTGTCTTGTTTGTTTTGTAGTTTCATCAGAGACATGCAGTTTTTGTGCAGTTTTTTAGCACATTCAAAAGGAGAATTGGAATTCAAAGTGTTTTATAGAAGGAAGGAATTACGAATTTTTACTGGATTAGAGACAACGTTAAAATGAAACTACTGTTCAACCAACGTAAGATATATTATAGAAAGGTCCCAGAACGCTATTGGGGTTTTCTGTGACCTCTCAAAGGCATTTGATTGCGTGAATCATATTACTCTAATTAGGAAGCTGGAATATTACGGAGTAAGTAGCAAGGCGTTGGAACTTGTCTCGTCATATCTTAACGGTAGAATTCAGAAAGTAGATATAAATGCCTTCTTTGGGTTCTCCGGTAAAAATGGGTATTCCGCAGGGCTCAATACTTGGACCTTTCTTATTTCTAATTTATATTAATGATCTACCATTCTTTGTTAAGAACCTTTTCGAAATAGAATTGTGTGTTGATGACACATCCTTGATTTTTAAAACAGACAGACATGACGTTTACCATGACAATATTAATGATACCCGGTCAAAGGTAGTTATTGGTTTAATATTAACAATTTATTGCCAAGAAGATAAAGTGTATTAAATTTGAATTACCCAATGTAAAATCGACTAACCCAATCATAGAACTAAATGGAGAAAAGTTACACCTTGATAATAAAACTGTCTTTTTGGGAGTGACCTTAGACAGTAAACTCCAATGGTTTCCACATATGTCTTCCTTGGCCAGCAGATTAAGCTCTGCTGCATACGCAGTCCGTAGAATACGTGAACTTACCGATGTTGCTACTGCTAGATTAGTTTGCTTTGGTTACTTCCATAGTATAATGGTCTACGGGATTCTCATGTGGGGTAAAGCGGCAGATATACAAACCATATCTGTGTTGTCTGTGATTCTCGGATTTCTCTCAGATAAAAGTTTAAGAAGCCTGGTATCACGACTGTGGCATCACAGTACATTTACTCAAATATTTTTTATGCCCGTAAAAATATACATAGCTTCGTTAAGAAAGAAGACATCCATAATATTAACTTTAGAAATGAGTTCAAACACATGGTACCACGTTTTCGTTTAACTAAGGTAAACGATTCTTTTATAGGGAACTGTATAAGCTTTTACAATAAGATTCCGGAGCATATATTAAGTTTCCATTTCCTAAGTTTAAAACTTACATTAAAAGTATTTTAATTGAAAAGTCATGTTCCAAAATTGTAGACTACGTGTTAGATAAAGATGTATGGAAAGACTACGTGAGTCTAGGTTCTACACAAATATGATTCAAAATGTATTCTATAGCATTTAAGTTCATTTGAAAAGAGCAATCCCTAGAGTTTCTCGCTTGTTCTTCTCAGGGAGGTCAGCGTGGTGAACGAGTAGTAGCTTAAAAAATGACGTTTTCAAGTGTAAAAAATTTGAACTATGGAATAAATGATTATTTGACTTAGACTTTGACTTTGACTTTGAATATCAACCGAAATCTTCTTATAGAAGCGTATACATTGCTCGTTAAATGAATTTGTGACTTTTAAACACCTATTTTTCATTGAAAAACTCTAGCTAGTGTAATAATTACAATTTCCTTAAACTTATCTCTCAAAGCTGATTGCACATTGCCGATTATTGTCACATGTAATATCAACTAAGTCGGTTTTATTAACGATATAATGTTCAGACACGACTAATTATAGGTATTGTAAGTAACCAGGTAATTGTAAATGAACAAACCTTGCCCTTACTATAGGTACAAAGTAAGTTAAATAGTATTTAATAGTTCAGACTCGTGCAAAATAACTAACAGTGGTTATATATTTTTTATAGTTTTACGAATGTGTAGTAGATAAAAAACAGGCGATCGAAAGCCTCAATCATAACGACTGTTTTCTTTTAAATGACATAGCATCTTAAATAAAAGGGATATATATAATGAAATTTAACATTTCATTTGAAATTTTGTGGAAAATGCCTTTTCTCTAACTTTGCCGCGATTACTTATAACAACTGAGATTATCGTTTCAAATTACTAATGAGTACAAACTTTCAACTTATTATTTTAAACATTCACCATGAAAAGATAAACAAATCAACAGCAACAACATAGCATCTTAAATAAAAGGAAGACCGTGAAATTTAACATTCAATTAAAATAATTAGGTAGGTATATTTAACTGTAACTTACAATCCATTTAAGTTACCAAATGCTCAAAATGTGTCAAATTCTGTGGTACACACATTTCACTTACTACGCGTGGCAAAATGCATTTTCCTGAACAAAATTTCAAATTAAGTGCCAAATTAAGATGCTATGTTATTTAGAAGAAAACAATCCTTATGATTAAGGCTATAAACCTTCTTCATCATCACAGTTTCATCACAACGTTTTCTTTCGCTGTTAGCAAGGGTATTGCTGCCCAAAGCCATGTCAAACCTTGGGAAGTGTTCACCCACTGATTATCCCGCTCTTATGGAAACGTAAGTATCTAGTTTAAAAATAGCAAATAATAATCCAATTACGTAATTGAGCTCTTGTACTTGTTATTTCCTTGAGTTTAATCCTTTGTCGTTAGTTGTTAGGTTCGATTTCAAGGTCTGTGCGTATCCATAACTCGGCAAGCCTCTAGGAGTTTGAACAACCTGTCTAGTACCGTGAAGTACTTTCAAATTAATTTGACAAAAAACTAGCATGTACAATACACGGAGGTACAGCGTTCAATTACGGGACAACTTTTAATATCAGAATCGAAACTATATTCTTACAAGTGCAAAAAGTCTACAATATTAAACAGCAGGTTTGAAACATGATACACTTGATAAGTAAGTTACATAAAGGTGAGGTACATGGTCCGCAGTGTCCGCATCCTCTTGAGGATCTAGATATCTGGACATGGATTTTCCGTGGCGCCGTCATTCACAATTTATTTAGGCACAGCGACACAATCTCAACACGGTAAGGTACCCATTATTTCTACTCTTAGTTGCAACGGCTACGTTTAGTTCGGAAAACAAAATAAGAAATTAACCATATTTACAAGAATGTAGCTCGAAATACTACCACATTGACGTCCACAATCCGTGGTTAATGTGGTAACGTTGTACAATAGATCCTTGTCGTAATCCATAAATGTTTTGATTAAACATTTCTATTTAACCTTGGATTTTATTTATTTGTTTTGGTTATTCCAATCTTTTTTTCTACCGATTCCTATCGATTTGCCACGTGATTACCAACCATTCTGCCAAAATTAGAATTGTTGCTTGATTGATCAGTTTACGTTTATTAATGGCTAATTTTAGATTAAAAATATTCCGCTGTTAAATAATCGAACGCCCACCAAAGATAAACTATTCAAACTTTTTAACAGTTTTTTTAAATACCTGTAGACGAATAAAAGTAGTCTAGCCTAGTTTATTTTGTTTATTCCTAAAAATCTCTATCATAATACAGTTAAATAGTAATTTCAAATTATAAGAAAAAACCCGTAGTGGTAGAATGTTAACTTCAAATTTGAATCTGTCCATTACTGAAGTACCTTACCCCCTTTCCAACAAAAAGAATCATCGAAATCGGTTCACAAATGTCGGAGGAAAAAGGAACAATCGAACTGAGAACCTCCTTTTTTTAAGTCGGTAAAAAAGTACGCCTACAAAGACCATAGTATTTTTCAATTTAATATTGATAAACTTATCAATCCTGAATGAAGCTCTAAATTACTTCCTTCAATCCTTATACGTAGGTAAGTTCGCGTTTATAATACGTTCGTGTTTTAATAAAGCCATGTGATCGATCGTACGTTAAAAGTACTTTTCACATGGAAGTCATAAAAATAATACGAACTATATGAAACAAATTATGTATTATGTGAAATTTTATAACCCTCCAATTTAAAAAAGTTAGAAATCGACTAATTTTCTTTGTAGAATTTTTAAAACTGTAACAACTGTGAGAATGTTTCACCACCATGATTTTCAATTATTTTTTGTGAAATTACTCCATTACTTTATTTTAATTATTAAAGAAAGATCGAAAACTTAAAAAATAATAATAACAATAAAAAGCGTCTGGCACGGTTTGATAGGAGTCGTTGGTTCAAATCCAGCCGGATTGAGGTGAATCTTTAAAACTCTTTCCTGAAAAGTAGTCATTTTGCAGATATGCCTTTGTTACACCAAGAAATCACAATATAAAAAGTTTTTTTTTCAACTTTCTGTTACCCGTAACGAATAAGATATTACTATATTTATATAAATATATCGATTTCTTGCGACGCAAGACATGTCTCAACTTAACTGAAAAGGTATCTGTTAATTCTTTAGAAACAATCCTTCGTAGCAGTGTATAATCGCATTTAAAATATTGGTGGAACTGAGAAAATACAATTCGATTATTTTTTTAAATATCGAATGGATCTTTTTGAAAATAATGTGATTATTTTTTTATTTATACATAATATGTAGTTATCCATTTATAAACGATAACAGTTGGTTGTTATGCAAGGCTGCAAAGTTGTTGTTTGACGCGAGTGCTTGTATTGAAACCTGAGCAAGCGAAGGAAGCTAAGATTTGGATCACGAGCGAAGCGTGTGGTTCGAAACTACATAGGTTCCTGAGCGTAGCGAAGGTTTCAAGCCACGAGACGCAAAATACTTTGCTGCCGAGCGAAACACAACTTCTCATCTCTATAAAGCGAGGAAAATGACAGATGAAAGAAAAACAGTTGAACTAAAAAACATCAATGTTTTTATTAAAGGAAAAAGTTTATCTTCGATTGCGGTCTGAATTTACACTTCATCAATTTTTATTCTTGACTGTACTTTTATTTTGTGTGATTAAGTGATTATTGAAATTATTTTAGTTCTTCGACAAATTAAAACAATTTAATAAACACAATTAGTTATCATTGTCAATTTAATGTCAACAATAATAAGAACAAAATATGCCAACGGATTTTTAATAGATAAATAGAAATGTACGACAAGTCGCGTAGTTGAATGGGACGTTAATGACCACCGAAAGAAAAAAAAGTTCGAATATTCGAAATTAGTTTTATTTGAATATCACTATACAAACACACCTTGCTATACAAAAGAGAATATACTCTGATACAGAAGATGCTTAATAAAGAATTTCTTCAATGCAAAAGCTGTAGCAATGATTACCATTTAGATTGCGAAAGCGTATCCTATAAACTGTTTCGTTTAATGAAGAATAAATCTAACTGGAAATGTCGCAAATGTTCGAATAATACTCAGCAAAAAATCCATTCATCTACACCAAAACAAATTTCTGCTTCCTGTAGTCTTAAATCTCAGATAACGCAGATAGATCTTGAAGAATATGTCACACACCGAAATAAGCAGCCCTCACCCAACTGCGGCACCAACTCGATTGTAGGCTCGTCAGGTTCCTACTTATCAGAAACTAGCATAAGCAACCCCTACAAAAGTCTGCCTGATATGTCTACGCTACAAAATACAGAACTTGAATCGTCAAAAAGGGAAATATATGACTTGAGAACAGCTTTACAAGCCACAGGAAATGAAAAGGAAAACATTATATTAGAAAAGGTCAGATTAGATAATAGAAATTAGATAATAGAAAATTCAATACTTATTACATATTTGTGCTAACCCAAAACGAACTCAACTATGATAAAAACAGCAAGGAAACGGCATAAACGAAATGCCAACAAGCTTGATAAAATGAAAAATGAGTACAACCTAAGCCCCAGAACAACAGGTATATCCACCGGTAACTTAAATGAAGATTTGATCCCGATAAAACAAATTAATTCAGGTAACAAGGAGAATATCTCGCGTAAAATGACCGAAGAAAGTAGTATACAGCGACAAGGATGCAATTATAATACTCAAAAACGAAATAGAATCTATGTGCTGGCGGACGAACAAGGACAAGGACTACGCGAAGCTCTACAAAATCAAATCGACCATGAATACGATATTTTCTCTTTCCGGCAACGCAGCGTGGATCTAATTCAAGTAATTAACACCTGTAAAATGGATGTAGCTCATCTCACTAAGCAAGATGATCTCATAATTGCTGCGAGGATGAATAATAGAAACTCATTTTATTTAAAAACCAAGCTACTTAAATCGCTGTATACGATGACCAATACTAATAATATTATATGTGGGTTACCTATTAACGCATGCTTAAATAATACAAGTCTCAACTTTGGATTAGAACTAACTTGTCAAGGATTCCCCCATTGCACTTTTGTAAAGATGAATTATAAAAGGTCAAAGTGTGATTCCAAAGTCTTTGCAAAAAATCTGTGTTTTGCTCTGACTAGAGAATTGTGTCAGCTATCACACAAAAGATGCCAAACTAGTTACTTATTATTTCCTCCCTGTAACTACACACAAACACAACCATATTTATATATAAAAAGTCAAGAATATCCCCAACAAAAGCCTCAAGATATACCTAATACCGATCCTTTTTTATAAATAACATTGAGACAATACACATTATGCATCAAAACATAGCTGGTCTTCTGAATAAAAAAGAACTGTTAGAAATTGCTATTCACAACATATATAGAGATTATACAAAACCTATTGATTTAATTTATATAACAGAAAAATTTATTCCGCTGGGACACGAATCTAATATATAGATTAATGGTTATAATTTAGGCGCGAGCTTTGGTAGTGTTACAAAAGAAGAAAAATAAACGCGGGGGTGTATGTATTTTCGGTGTCCGATCCGTAGAGTTGAGGGAATTATGTTTCGTAAAAAAATTTGCTTCGGTACCATTGACCTAAGGTCAATGTTCGGAACGCACTTTTGAGTCTTGTGGTGTAGAAATCTTAAATTATAAACTTATACTGATATGCATGTATTGAACTCCTGACGCAGATATTGAAGTATTCTTTGAGAAACTTGAACTTTTATTGGAGAACTTAAGAGCTAAGAAAAGGAATATAATTTTAACAGGACTGGAATACCTTAATTATAGGAAAAAATTCAGCCCGCTTAAAAGAAATCCTGGAATGCTACAACCTTGATCTACATATCCGTACACCTACACGCGAAAAATTTTCTATTGATCACTTTGCTAGCACCGTTAAGAATACTGTAGGTAAAACAATAGAACTGAAATTGACTGACCATGACACAGCACAGTTCCTATCTGTACCTGTTGAAAGCGAAAAAAATCTATGACGTACTGGTATCAAATGAAAAGAGATCTAAATCATAATAATATTAAAAAATTTAAGTACTATTTGGCAACCTATCCTTGGTCTAGCATTTTACAATCTGGTAGCCCGAAACAAATCTTCACGACATTTCATAATGAATTACAATTATTATATAATGTATGCTTTCCAAAATATAAAATAAAGATAAAATGTTCCTCGCCTAAATTGACCTGACTCACAAAAGGACTCAGAATTTCGGGTGCTAAAAAAAGAAAATTGCGAATATGTTATTACAAACATAAATCCCCTGCAAAAAGTCTGCTTATCGACATTACAATAAACTACTAAAAAAATGTATTAATCAAGGGCAAAAAATTAACAATAATAAATATATTAATGAAGCGAAAAATAAATGTACGGCAACAAGGAATATAATTAATAATAAAAATTCTAATTACAATAAAAATATAATAAAATGTATAAAAGTGAACAATATTAAACTAGATAATCCTGTAGACATTGCACATTAATTCAATAACCATTTTATTAATTTAACTAACAACGAATCTCAATTATCAAAAAAATGTGACCTCGGGTTGCTAAAACACAATAGTTCTACAATTTTCTTATCGCCCACTGATGATAATGGAGTTAAAAAAAAAGATCGAATTGTTTGATAATACACACTCAACCTGCTAAGCCTGCTCTGACGAATTAGCTCCCATCTTGGCACAACTCATTGATTTGTCTTTTGAACATGCAATATTCCCACCAACTTTAAAAAAATCAATAGTGAAACCACTTTTCAAAAAAGATGATAAACAAAATTTGCAAAATTATCGACCTATGACTTTGATACCTGTTTTGTCTAAGGTTTAGGAAAACATCTTACACGCAAGGTTGATGTCATTTATTACCAGGTTTCAAGTGATAAGACCTGAACAACATGGTTTTCAGAAGGGCAAGTCTGTTACCTTAGCTTGTTATTCGTTTGTTAGAAATATTTTATGGATACCTGTTACTTCCATTCTATTTGACATGAGTAGAGCATTTTGTATGTCACAAAACATTACTATCCAAACTGGAACTGTACGGAATACGTGGTAGGGCAAATGATTTAATAGCTGATTACCTTCATGCGAGAACTCAATGCGTAGAAGTAAATAGTGTCAATAAACATTTGGAGTACGTTGCTTGCAGATCCAGCTTTAAAATTAATAGTGTTGGGGTGCCTCAAGGATCTGTCCTGGGTTCTCTCTAATTTATTCTGTATATTAACGATTTGCTCATAGTCACACAATATCCATGTACCATGTTTGCGGACGACCTATCCATTGTAGTTTACAAAAGACCGAGACTTGATTTAGAATTCGAAATTAGGGTCGTTTTCAGATAACCTCCAAAATTGTGTCCCTTTCAATAACTTTTATGTTATTACATGAATGCTAAGCATTATTTATTTAATATGATTGCTTGCTTACTTAATCTCTGTTCACATAAGTCGAGCTTTTCTCTTACAGAAGAAGTGCGTAAAGGCGATGTGTGGTGCTGGTATGCGAGATAGCTGTAAACCCATATTTAAAAAACTAAGAATATTGTCCCTTCCTTCCTTATATATATTCGAGATATGTATTTTTGTCAAAAAACATAGTTATTTATTTACTTCAAAAAATGTTCCTTTTTTAACCCAATATCCCTATCGTTTGGCCCGACATATACACACTACCACATGTTTCAAAGGAATTGCTATAACATGTGCGTAAAATTATATAATGCATTACCTGACCATATAAAAATGTTACCGACGTCTAGATTTAAGAAAATACTATTTGAATTGCTTGTGACAAATTGTTTTTATAATGTAAATGAGTTTTTGACATTTAAATTTTGAAATCCGCGACTCTACATATTTATTGCTTTGACATGCGTTCCTCTTTTTTTATTAAATCACAATTTTTCTCTAATTATATTATTTAATGAACAAAATTTAATTTTATAATGTAATACGATATGATTTTAATTATATAAGTAACATGACTAAGTGTAATAAATGCGAACAATGTATAATATTTTTTATTAACATTTGTATTCCAGTTACTGGCGCAACACGCTGAACCATAAGTGTAATCTTAAACATGTAAACTGTAGTTACCGTGTATGGTTACAAATAAATATATATCTCTAGTATTTTTTTTCATCGAAAGAAAAAGTTAGGTGCACCGCAGTCCATCGTCAAGGTCGAATTTCAAAAACCTTTTCCACTGCGTGCAAAAAACGCTTTTGCGGACAGGTTTCTAATGAGAAAGAAAGCCTTTTTAAGTTAGTGAGGTGAAATATAAATTTATTGGTTTCATTCTGTAATTTTTAGAAACTATCAAATCGTGTTT
Source organism: Hyposmocoma kahamanoa (assembly GCF_003589595.1). NCBI lineage: Eukaryota > Metazoa > Arthropoda > Insecta > Lepidoptera > Cosmopterigidae > Hyposmocoma > Hyposmocoma kahamanoa. Next base: position 2,505,823 of record NW_020653608.1, on the reverse strand, counting down.
TCCCAATTTCACAACTTTGTATGACGACAGTATTTGATTTCATATGCGTGAATATTACAGTACTCTACTTACCTCGGTCTACACTCCTTATGGTCTCTCGAAGTTTCTTTATCTTCTTTCTTAATCAGGAATCTGTTTTCACACACAAAATCGCGCTGTAGTTATCGCACACGGCGCGGGCGTGGGTCAATTCTACACTCAATGATAGCAGGAAGATAGGGTGTCGCCGGATGCTTCCTACTTCATTGAATTTATTCCCACTTGTATTGGATAATATGGGTGGGATGTGATTCATTATATTAGAATTGCTGTACAAGCTGCTTGATGGACAAACGTTAATACGAGTATGAGAGACCAAAAATATAGCCAAGTTTGCGCGAGATGTCACCAACGCCAGAAGAGAATCCTTCCTAATATTACGACAGTCGTCACAACTGCGACCACTTTCAACAAAAGCGCACAACTCATAAGAGAGTATAACATAATCCTTCTTAACATAAATGATTACTACAATCTAGACATAGTGTAGTGTATCAGCCGACGTTTCAAAAACGAAGGGCAATGCACTAACAGTGTGTTCGGCGCTGTAGAACTTAAAATCTATTTGACGTACACCCTTGTAACTTTGTTTAATAAGGCTTCCCCAGCTGTCCAGGTTCATAAGTTATTACTTTTGATACTCTTCAAAACCTTTAGGCCCGACGCCCACTGACAAGACGCACGGTAGGGGATTTTCAGGTGACGAATAGTAATATACCTTAATGCTATGTCATTGTAGCTGAAATTTCAATGATAATGGTCGTAGCTACGAAAACAAAGCTGCAGTAAGTGTAAGTAAATGTCTCGGCGGTCTTCGGGACGCCTTGGTAGCCTTTTTTTATACATAGGCAGTCTTTGGGATGCCTCGGCAGTGTTTAAAATGCCTCGGCAGTCTTCGGGATACGTCGCAGGTTTGGACGTTTAACGTCACAACTGATCTGAATAGAGGCTAGGCGTGAGCACGACGTTGCGATGGTGTGCGTAGGCATACCCTAAGGATACCACCGCAAATTTGCCGTCAGTGTGAGCTTGCATACGGATGCCGAAGGATCTAAAAACCGTCTTCTCAATGGGCGAAGGGGCTTAGAAACTTACAATTTGATGTTGAGTTCGTTCATTAAACATGTCTAAAGGCAACAACGAAACGATCTTGAATTGTAGGACAGCTAATAAAATAAACAGCAAAATGTCACACATTCATCATTACAAATTCATTATAATAATCTTGCATTATCTAATTTCAATCAACGATTTGGCATACAATTTACGTAATTCAATTAATTAACATTTATACACGTAGGTACTAAGTTTAACAATTCAAATAGTCCAAAAAAATCTCTTGCATAGTAAACAGCTGTTTTATCAGCTGCTTAATTCAATCTGTCAATTTTTTTTGTTTTTCAACTTGGCACAGAGCTTACTACAAAATAATGAAAACATTGCGCTATTACGGTAATAAATTAACTAATCAACGAATTTAAAACGTAAAACACAGCCTCAAATAATTCACAAATGAACGCATTTTGAAGTCGTCTCGAACTTGGCCCCTTTTTTCACATGCACATTTTGGTGCGACAAATTATAGTCAATAAAAATCTGCGCACCCACCAATTGTCAAATGATACGGGCTTTTCGAATGTAGTTAAGTGCTTGGCATTGTAGAAGTCTGTATCAACCTACAAACCGCTCATTGCTGATCACGGGATCTCTCCTAATATGTCCAAAACTCTCGTTTTGGCCATATTACACATGCCACGCCACGCCATTCTAACACGAAGCATTGGGGACATTTTTCAAAGCAGCTTCAAAAAAGAACCCTGAACCAGACCTGAAAATACATTAGAAAATTCATTTCAAATTGGTCCTACCCGGAAATGAACCCGTGACCTCGTCAGCTAGTCCTAACCGTTAGGCCACTGAAGTCGTCTTTAAAGCTTAAAGTTAATATTGCATAAGATTGCACCTCAACCCTTTCATTTAAATTTACAGCGTGTTGTCAAATTGTTCGTCCAGGGAAGTACTGGGACCTTATCCATTTCTGCCGCCAAGCAGTGATGTCAGCATTATTGTGTTCCGGTTTTGAAAGGTAAGGGAGCTGGTGACATTACAGTCACATGAGACTTGTCAACTTGACTCAGGGTGACGGGCGCAGTGGCAGCGCGCCTCAGATCTTTGCGATTTAAGGCTCTGAGTGGCACTGCAACTGTTATGGACAAGCGTGTAGCTTACCATCAGGCGCACGACTTGTTCGCCTTGTCACTTGATATTATATAAAAAATAATCATTTAAATTAAAGGTATACGATTAGTTTAAAAAATGTAAGTGATTGAAAATTTTACGAAGCGCCTGATTAAATTAAAAGAAGCAAAAATTTGTTGTGCTCTATTGCCATAATGTAACGGGCAGGCGTTGGTACTTCTTCGTAACATATTGAATCGCTTATTTTTTAACTAATGTAGATAGGAAGCGAAGTAGCAAACAGGTAGCAATTATTGGTAATATATACTTCTGGACAATCTGCTCCCTTCATGCTGAACAAAGTGGCGACCAACCATCCTGATATCAGAATGGCTGGTCATTTATTTTTTTAATTTTCTCAGAATATATCAAAGGTAGCAATTATTTAGAAAAGGTAACAAATAGGTAACAATTCTTGAATATACACTCAGTACCAGACGCCACAGGCGACCAGCCATCCTGGCGGTCACGTTATTTTTAATGATTCATGTCAGCCTCAGTTACTCGTGGGTCTCGGTTACAAGGTGTTTACTGCTAAGTAATAGAAGAGGAATTGAGATTTTTGTTCCTGGCCACAGAGTTAGGTGCAGAAGTGCATTACTACTTTCAGGAAAAGTAAGAAAAAAACACATCCATAAATAGAATAGAATTTATTACACGGGATATCTCCACTTCGGCAATGAATCACCGCCATGATAAAAGTTACACTCGGTTTTGTTGACACATGCTTTGCCGTAGCGGCACGGCTTCGGGTGGTAGTAGTGGCAGGTGGGGTTCACGCAGTTCGGGTAGAATTTGCAGACGTTGGTTACAGTCGCCGGAGTTATCGACTTGAAACTGGCTGCCGGTACCACGTGGGATGCTGTGACAGAAAACTGAGAATTAAGTTTGTGCGGTAAGCGGAGGGATGTAGATGACTGGAGCCATTGATTTTTGTTTAATGTAAATACGTTTTCTATAAAGAAATGAAACATTTTTTTGACTAGCGAGTAGTCAATTGTGACCATGGGGCCTGTAAAGGGCCCAAAACTTTGGTTTGTTTGAAAAACTGTTTCATTTCCGATGTTACAATCGCGAAAATGTAAGAACTCGATGACGAACCTCGGTCGAGTTGTGACTATAGTCTACGACGATGACTATAGGTAGAGAAATATGATGGTTCATTGCGCAAAAGTATAGTCCTTTTGCGAGCATCTAGGGATTGTAGTCAATAAATGTTATATCGACTATCGACTGAATATTTGTCGTGCTTATGCAATAAAGAATCATCATTCGGAAAATTAATCGGTGTAAATGATATTTGTTGAACTACACATTAGATATCAACAAATAATGATAACTCGATAGTATTTAATTTTATTACTTCAGTGACGTGATTTTGTTCATATTCGTGCGACTGTCGGGCACAGGTTCATCGGAATTGACATTTTTATAAGTTTATACACTGCATTTAGAACTACGCCTATTAAAAAACAAAGAGACATATTTTAAAGTTTTTCTTTTCAATTCAATAAAGGTAATGAAAGCCGCCTGTTTTGTGAAAACGCATGTGCACGAATAGAAATCGATACTAGGTTCGACACTGTCAACATTAGAACAGACTGGCGAACGTTGTAAAAGACAGGCGTACCGAGCTGCGGCTGCGGCGCGTGCGCGGGCTGCGGCTGCGCGGGCTGCGGCGCGCGCGGCGGGTGGCTGTAGGCGCAGGCGCGGCGCGAGCACGCCAGCGCGAAGCGGCAGCGCGGGTGCGCGAAGGCGCACGCGGCGCCGAAGCGGCACAGCGGGAAGGCGCGGCACCACTGGCGCTCGCCCGGCGCCGGCGCCGCCGCGGCCGCCACTGCGCCACGGCCGCGACCGTCATTGCGCGCCAAGTAAAGCGGGACTACGGGCCGTCAGCCCCGCAACTCGCTCGACGAAATCATTTTTTAAACCATAACCCACTTAGCTATGCGTCGCTAGTGTAAGTTCCGAGAAGTCGAACACGTTAACTAATTTTAACTGTTTTTCAAAGAGAATTTTGTGCTCTATCTTTTTCTCTTTAAAACGGATATTTGACCATTTGACATTTAGCCGGGTTTTAGTTAGAGACGGCAGACATACATTTAGGTCCTTTTCCCGTCGGCGTAGTCGAAGACGACGACCTTCCACTTCCTACAGTCCATACATCAACAAACGTCAATGTTTTCATACTCGCTCGTCGGTTACCCTTGAGATAGCCTTTCTTTAGTACGTGCTGAATTTGTTCGTGATAAGACAAAATAGTTCCTTCAAACCCCGTAATACACGCACCGCAGCACATTGAGTGGAACATTAAAAAAAACAAAATAAAAAAGGTTGTTCTTTTTAATGCTAACCAGTTATATTTAATTGACTTCAAAAAGAGGTTCTCAATTCGACTGTTTCTCTTTTGTATTTATGTCATGCGATAAACTCTAACATTTGTGAACCGATTTTGATAATTCTTTTTTGTTGGAAAGAAAAATGTCGTTTTTTCGGTACTTGTTTTTATTTGAAATCTAATTTGAAAATAAAAAATTACTTCTCTCATGTATTTCATTAATTTCTTTTAATATCCCACTGCTATAGGTTGACAGTTGCAGTGCCACTCACAGCATAAAATCGATTAAAATCGACCTTAAGGGGCACTGCACTGCGCCCGTCACCCTGAGACATAAGTTGACAAGTCCCATGTGACTGTAATTTCACTAGCATGTTAGAACTATGACAACGTTTATGCATTACCACAAAATTTAATTTAAAAAAAAATATTTCTATTTAAATTATTATTTATTTAAATTAAGTATAAATGTTAATATTTATAATATATTTCCACTTATTTTTAGTTCCACTAAATGTGCGGGTATGTGTATAATGAAAAGCCGAATTTAATTAATCAATATACATAAATAAGAAACTGAGTACTCACGTGGCGGCAACGAATCATATTTGTGAGTATTACTAGTGGTAGTAACAATAATATGATTGTCACTGCTAGCACCCTCAGTCGGTTCTCTCTCCCTATTCTTCTTCGCGCCGTCCTCCTTCTTCTCCACATCAAATACTATCGGAGAAGCTTTCCTTTTCTTTACTGTCGGTTCTTCAGCCTTTATACTAACGTCACTCTTCCGTTTGTCACCTTTCTCTTCCTTGTTAATAATAACTTGTGTGTCACTGTCCTCACTCGTGTCGCTCGAACGTTTCTTTTGAGCAACTTTGGGTTTTTCTTCTATAGTTTCAAGATTGGTTTCCGTTGTGCAGTCTTTGTCAGTATTTTTATCTTTACGTTCAGTGTTATTAATAGCTTTTAATACAGGTTTAGCCTTGATTTTGTCTCTCATTTCTTCCTCATCATTGAGTAGTCCTTCAGTCATGAGTTTCTTGGCCAGGAAAGCGTTGGGATTGAACCCGTCCATGGTCACTATGAACTGAGTTTCTTTGTCTTTATCGACAGTGGTGTTATGGATGTTACTGGAAATAGTAAAATTTCATTTAAGAGGTCGAATCTTTTTAATTGTAGATTCGTGTTCAATAGATTTATTGTAAATGTGTGTAAATTCAATTTTTTTTTTCAAACATTTTACTGAATTGTTAATATTAAAATAGGTCTAAACTTTGCTTTGCTTCCTGAACACAGGAAACGCACGCTCATAAACAATTTGTTGAAGACATAGTTTAAGCAAGGTGTAATACAAATAAACTTTTAATATGGCGAATGGCTACGGAGTGGAATTCCCTGCCTGCAGACTTATATCCTGAACGTTAATAACTTGGGCCTTTTCAAGGCGAGAGTGAATAGACATTATTTAGGTGTGCATGCTCCCTCGTCACTTTCCATCAGGTGAGATGAAAGTCAAATGCGCACTTGCTTTCTAATAATAAAGAAAAACTTTAGAATTACTTTGACGGAAAAACCATCAACATCAGCATATTTTTCAAGATGGCCGACTCAAAATGGGGGCCCAAAAAAAAAGTGCTCCGATCCGGCTGAAATTTGGCATACTGCCGTATATGAGAGTCCACAATAGGAAACTGGGGTCAAAATTTTGATTCCGCCATTTTCCAAGATGGCCGCCATACATGTGAATTTTCTGCCCTTTGGCGTCATTTTTCTCTCAGAAGATAAAAATGATGTAGGGCAGTTGTGGTCGGACGGGTTTGATGAGTATCAGAAGGTACCGTAATCTTCGGAAAGTGCTCCGCATCAGGTAGGACCCAAAGTGTGTAAACTAATATCGTAGAGGGCGACAGGATTTAACTGGCTGTAGAAATTATTTTTTCAAAATGGCCGATTCAAGATGGCGGCCCAACAAAAAGGCGCTTCGATCCGGCTGAAATTTTATACCCTTTCATGTTTGGGAACTCGTAATAAGAATATGCGGTCAAATTTTTAATTCCGCCATTTTCCAACATAGCCGCCATACAATTTCTACCGTCAACTATGCTTTGAGGCCCACATCTCGGCGAGTGTTGGAGATAGAAGAGAGGCGCTCAAACAAATGTCGTACAGAATAGTACAAGCCAATTGCAGGTAGAAATAATTTTCAAGATGGCGGACTCAAAATGGCGGCCAGAAATAAAACTGCTCCGATCCGGCTGAAATTTGACATGCGATCGTGTATGGGGGCTCACAGTATGTATCTGCGAACGAAATTTGGATTGCGCCATTTTCCAAGATGGCCGCCATACAAGTGAATTTTCGGTTTTTTGACGGCATTTTTCTCTCAGAAGAAGAGCGAGTGTATAAGAGTGATGAATGCGAATGATGGTTGGGTGAACTTGGTGAGTATCAGAAAGTACCAAAACTATCGAAATGTGCTCCGCATCGGGTAGGACCCCTGCTGCCCGGCCAGAGTATACGTTTTAGCCCTAAAGTCTCCAAACTAATGTTGCTCCACTTCCTTGGCAGTTTCTACAGGGAGTACAAAAATTTAAAATTCGCAAAACAAAATGGCCGCCACTCCCAAAGAGAATTCTCTACTGAAATATGAAGTTCTATTCCCAATTTGTCACCAGACACAACTTTAAAAAGGCCGCTTTAGCGGCCCGGCGCAACACGCGCCATCTAGTTATAGTATATTATTGCAGTGGCGGGAAAGTAAAGGAACAGGTCTTGTGTTAGACGAGTTAGGCAATCCCCGTCCTCGCCGAGGTATATTAAGTGCTTTTTTCAAACAATGCAAGGATATCTTCGCCCTTCTCACTAGAAGTCATTGTCGCGATGAAAATAAAAAAATAATAATAAAAAAAGAACAAAAAAGAACTAAGTGCTTTCGTTTATTTTACCGCCTTTTTTTAAAAGTATGTGTTGCAGGTATATTCGTGTACCTTAGTAAGTAATACTATAGACAATATTTTTTATTCTCGCATGTGTATTATTTCAGTATTGAAATAAAGATAATTAAAAACATCAGGGACCAAAGTGGTGACGTCATTGGAATTATTGTCGCGAGCTGCGATTATAGACTTTATTGCAGCTCCGGTGGGTTCAGTTTGGTTTATTAGAAAGTACAAGCTTGCCTTGGAAACTCACATGGTCTCAATGACAAGCGTGTCGTCTCTGCGACTAGAGGTCCTTTCGCGGCGCGAGGGCGCGTACTCTGAATTCAAAATCTTCTTTGAGAGAGGGATCGGAATGTACTCTTCCTTGTCCACATCGCTTGGAACCCTGCAATTCATAACGACACCAATCTGCTAGTTGCAATGATACTTATCGACCTACTCATTGACACTTACTCAAAACAACTTCAGGCTACCAACAGCATTACACAAAAACCATATTTAAAAAAAAAACAGTATATCATTTATTATAGCATAATTGTAAACTCGTCACAGTCCAATGGCTCTACTGTTAAGTCATGCAATCTCTATTCTACAGCTTAGGTTCAATTTGCATTGTCTGTAACGAAATCGTACATAGCATAATTGACTTTATTTTTGTAGCTGCGGGAATTCCTGAGAATATGCGAGAATTCTCTGGCAGATGCGCGATCTGTTTTTTTTGGTTCTTATCTAGTTTGTAACTTATACAATGACAATGATGATGAAAGTTTATTACGCGACTATGTAAATTGAGCCCTATGTATATAGCGTAGTTAGTTTTGTGTATACAGATCAAAATTGTAATGAGCGACGTAATACATATATGTATATACCTTGCCTGGCTATAGTTTGTTCAATTTCATTTATTTGATATTGAATTTGGATAAGCTTCCTTTGGTGACAATGAGTTAATATCTTTAATGTTGGCATTTAGCGCAATTTTCGCTAAATTTTCAAAACGAAATACTGTCGTAATTCAAAATTGTGGAATTGAGAAAACATAATCAGAAAAAAAATACTGAATGGCTCTTATTGCGAATAATGTGATAATTTTTTTATTTGATAGTGATTTTTTTATCTTTTTTTATTTATACACAATATTTACCTGAAACGAATATATATTTATTGGTTTCATTATTTAATTTTTTTAAATATTCTAATCGAGTATTATTGAGATTTTTTGTGAAATTACTCCACTAGTTTTGTTGTTATTATTATTAATACAAAGATCGAACACATAGAAAAATATCTTCGATCCGGTAGGACATCAACGACCAAAAGCTACATTTACGTCAGTTGAAGCATCTGTGAAGATACCGGCTGCGGTGAGGTTTTTCAAATATGTCTCACTAGATGTCCCTAGCGGCGACGAATACCGAATCAGTACAAAAATCTATAACAAAAACACACAGGAGAGTTTCGACAGCTCGGTAGCTTGACCTGTAACTCAGTTTTTGTTTTACGTACACACTCAACATACTCAACATAGCCCCGCACTAGGAAAACCCTGTGTCGCGGATGCTATGGACACACATAGACAACCACATATTACACCCAAAATCACGAGAGAAATAAATGTAGGCCATACAAATATTTCTCCCGGCCCGGGAATCGAACCTGGGACCACTGCGTGGCAGTCCGGCATGGTAACCGTTCGGCCACGGAGGCAGTTTAATCATAGGTTGGTAAGAGCATGGGTTCAAGTCTCACAGCGCCAAACAAATTTTTCTGTGTTCGATCTGTGTGTTAATAGTCACTTTCAAATCGTGTTTCCTCAATTTTGAGTTACGACAGTGTTTGGTTTCGCGTGCAATTTATTCAACAAGAAGTGTATCATCTCTTGTCGGTATACAGTAAAGGATCTGTAGGCAGTTGTACGTTGCTACGCCATAACTGAACCAAACTGACTTGGAACTCTTTTCCCCGGCGCGGTCCGCGTTGCCGGCGACCTGTATGACAATCTTCTGGGCGTCGACGCAGCGGCGCATCGGCAGCACCAGCGCGCGCTTCACCTTCGCCGGCTCCTGATCGACTTTTGGTGGAATCTGAAACGTCCTCGGACTTTCACTCGCAAGCCAGATCGACTCGACAAAAAAATAAAAATTCAAATTAAGACAATATAGACTATAATTTCATATCATAACGGTCATTTTGTATATTTTTGACACACCTTGGTAGAGATTATGTCTCTGCCATCCTCTGAGCAATAGACTGCGTATTCATCGGGGTTGTCCCTTTAGTTTTGGTGGTGTTTGGGTTTAATGAAAACGACTCGCGTCTATTTCACCATAGGCGAATACAAGTTTCTATCAGAATATTATTCCATCAAATTTTATTGTGACCTTGACTATTAAGGTGGTTTCAAATTTAACGCCTTCAATTATTGTAAAATAGTTATTTGTTATGCAAGGCTGCAAAGTTGTTGTTTGACACGAGTGTTTGTATTGAAACATGACGAAGCGAAGGAAGCTAAGGTTGAACTATTTGTTTCCTTCGCTTTATTAGGTTTCAATATTCTGAGGGCAGCGAGGGTTTCAAGCCATGAGACGCAAAACAACTTTGTTGCCGAGCGAAACTCACAAGTTTTCTAGATGCAATAGAGTCTTTGGTTACACAAGTCGCACAGGGTCTCGACGGTAAGAAAAGTATTGGTGTATTTCTAGATATAGCCAAAGCTTTTGATACTGTCTCTGTCCCCCTACTAATAAGAAAGCTGGAATATATTCGAATCCGAGGCATTTCATTGGATCTTTTCAAGGACTACCTAAGCAATAGATCACAAAGAGTGAAACTTGGAGACGTTTTTAGCTCACGTTTAAAAGTTAAATTTGGTGTCCCTCAGGGATCTGTTCTGGGTCCTACACTCTTCCTAATAAACATGAATAGTCTAAGTAATACGCAATTGTCCAATTCGAAAATAATAAATTTTGCTGACGATAAAGTAATTTTATTTCGGGATGAAACTTGGGCTAAAGTTAAATGAGTCGCCTAGTTCCATAATAGTACGCAATCCATTCCATTATAGATTGCGTACTATTATAGAACGGCTTGGGTCTAATTTATTAACCTTAAATAAAACATAGTAATCACATTTAGCATAAAAAATAACTTTCAACCCAGTGATCTTGTTAAAATAAAAATACATAACGACAAATGTATTGATGATAAGAAATGCAATTGTTTTACACTATCATCAACTACTAGTATAAAATACCTGGGCGTGGAAAATCACATCAGCAGCCTTAAAACTCGTATACGTAAACTAATACCAATATTTAAAAGACTTCGGAACCTAAAAGACATGAAAACGAACAAAACAGTATACTTAACTCTTTGGCAATCTATAGTTACATTATAGTTACGTAGGGCGTCTCTGCCTGGGGTGGTGGAAAAACAAAAAAAAACTATTCTATTGAAAATTGAAAGGGCATTGACCTCAATGCCCGTATTATAAGTTATAAATTTTAAAAACTTTATATATCCCACGACTGATCTTTATAAAGAATTTGATGTTTTGAATGTTCGACAACTTTTTATTAAAACTATATTCTAAGACAACGTAAATACAAAAAACGCATTAACTAGTCAACGAGTAGAATTCCCGAGGTTTATGACGTTCCTGCATGTAAAACTACCTTGCGCAGTTTCTCTTTCTTTTTAGCTCCACTAGTGTATAATAGATGATCAAACGAACTTCTTGAAGTGAAGTTCGATCACTATTATGTGAGTCGCTTCATTCGAAGATATAATATTTAACCAGGTAGTTTCCCTAACTTGCTAAGCAACACCGCGCGGTTATTAGAGAAAAAAAAATGTTTTGACGTTGATACTTCCTACCAGGCATCAACCGCCATTTTCTATCCTCATTCCTTTTAGAGTGGGAAGCAAAACTTACTTTGGAGTTTCATAATTGATTGAAGGTGTTGATTATATCTTCGAATGACGCGACTCACATAATAGTGATCGAACTTCACTTCAAGAAGTTCGTTTGATCATCTATTATATTACGTCGCTTCATTCTCGATATAATATTTAACCAGGTAGAGTTTTAGAGTATTCAGTTTTGCTTCTAGTTGATTTTATGTAAATTAAAAACCAGAGGCTTAATCGATAACTATATTATATTTTTATTAAAAATATATAAAGATGAACATATAACGGTTTTTCTCCTGAGATCACAATCATAACAATTTTTAAATCGTACAATCATATAATAATTTTATAAATAAAGATGATTATTATTAATTTACAATAGTATAATTTGCCGTTTGATTATGTTGTAAGCAAATGGTTCTTGCGAACGTGTGTTCGTCTTCAGTAAGTATTAGTCTATTATAAAATCTAGTAAAGGATGTGAGATGTCGGAGTCCAACTCGCAGCCTTGCGTATGAGCCCTATCGGCACCTCAGCCGCGCGCGCGGCCGGCGTGGAGGCGTACCGCGTGCTATGCGCGCCGGAAACTGCTGTGTCCACATCCGCCGCGCCGCATCCAACACTACTCTGTCGGGAACTCTGTGTTCAAGAGCATGTGCAAGAGCGTTCCCTGACGTCCAGTTGTCTTATTTTGTGTTACCAAAATATAATGTTTGAAAACTGCGACAAGGCAAATACTTGGATCCTCTCTAAAATATGGAAAATTTAATGTGACCTGTACGCGACCAGGCGCAGACGTTTTGATTAAATCAGGTATTGCAATTTTAATCGGAATATCTGATATTTGTATGTTTTTCATTTTAATCAATGCCAATTTGTACGCGGTGTGCAGTACAAAGTGCAAGAAAAATAACATGTTTTTTCGTAAGTTTTTCAAGAGGAAATTCTGCGTAGGAAAACCACGTTGAAACTAATGCGATGCCGGGTATTACAGACTGGTGTACCAACACCAGTCTGTAATACCCGGCATAGTAATACCATTATGTAAACAGGTACCAACCTGGTTACATAATGGTATTGCTGGGTAGGTTGGTACCTGTTTACATAATGGTATTGCTGGCGAAGCTGCATATTGGTTTTGCAGGTGGCTGTCGCCTAAAACTTTAACGATCTTCTTTAGAGTTGTATTAGATAGGTAATTGAGTTGAGTTTTAACTACGGCGTGTTTCGTTAACACTTATTAATTGCACGTATGTGGGATTTAAATTGAAATAACTCGCAGTTGATTTCTTATCGCAGTTAACTCATGGTTAACCCCAACTTCATTTTATTTTAAATATTTTTTAGTTTTCTTAGAATAATATAATTATTAAAATCGGCTCGTAGTCGATTTCATTATCGCGGTTAACTTACGGTTAACCCTGACGTAAACTTATTTAAAATTAACTTTACTAATTAGCACGTAGGTACCAATATTGTTCAAATTAAAATCGACTTGCAGTCGATTTGGTTAACTCGCAGTTAACTTCGACGTAATTTTATTTAAAAAATTATTTGACTTATTAGCACGTATGTACTAATATCGTTCGAATCAAAATCGACTCGCAGTCGGTTTCGTTATCGTGGCTAACTCGCAGTTAACCCCGACGTAATTTTATTTAAAAAATATACTTTACTAATTAGCACGTAAATACTAATACTATTTAAATTAAAATCGACTCGCAATCGCTTTCGTTATCGTGGTTAACTCGCGGTTAACCCCAACGTAACTTTATTTAAAAAATTCTTTACTTATTGTATAATATTGGCACGTAGGAACTAATATTGTTCAAATTAAAATCTATTCACAGTCGATTTCGTTATCGTGGTTAACTCGCGGTTAACCCCGACGCAATTTTATTTAAAACATTATTTACTTATTACCACGTCGGAACAAATATTGTTCAAATTAAAATCGACTCGCAGTCGATTTCATTATCGTGGTTAACACGCAGTTAACCCCAACGTAGTTAAATTTAAAAAATATTCGTTACTTTGGTACTAATACTGTTCAAATTAAAATCAACTCGCAGTCGACTTCATTATTGTGTTTAACTCGCGGTTAACTCCGAAGCAGTTTTATTATAAAACATGTAAAATGCACATATAAATTTTTTCTTCCACTCATATTCGATTTGGTTATTGGGGATAACTCGCAGTTAACCCGACGTTTTATTAAATGTTGGCTAGATTCACATTTGCGATGTATGTAAGCGAACATTTATTATAATTGCGGAAGTAGCAAGTAGCGCTATATGATAAAAATGAATATTTTCATTTTTTATGAGCGCAAGAAAAAATCTTACCTTGATCAATGTCCGACTCGTCCGATGATATTATGATCCTATAACGCCGACGACGTTTGGCATCTGTATTTTCCAAGTATTTCAATTTATTTTATAATATTCGATTTTTTCTAAGTTTGTTCGCTTTGACATTTTAACGGAGCAGTGGAGGTATGCTTGTTGCCACGTACGAAAAAGGAATGAGGACACATAATGGCGGTTGATGCCTGGTAGGGAGTGTCAACGTCAAAACATTTTTTTTTCACTAAAGACCGTGCGGTGTTTTACCTAGGAAGTTAAGGAAACTGCCTGGTTAAATATTATATCGAAAATGAGGCGACGAAATATAATCGCATTAACAAAGTAAATAATATGACTAATTTTGTTTGCAAGAGAGTGCTGTCTTTGTTTCTGAGTACTTTGTGTTATGAACGAACTGAGGAGCTTATAAAAATATTCAAATAAACTTATAATTTCATATAATATACATATAGTAGTAGTGCACTAATACATACATAAGTGTACATATATATTATTTACTATTTTATAATTATCTTCAAATTGCCATATTGTTATATTTATTATTAGGTATTATTATTAATTTTCTTTATTACTTTTTCCATTGTCCGAAGTATATACATATTGTATTCTTATACATAAGTATATAAGTATATTAACATATAATTTTGGTAAATTGAAATGTATCATGCTATGTATTTCTGTATATTTTTATTTTCCTTTTATTACATCATATTTAATTATTTATTTTTATTTCGTCTGGAGAGTTCTATATATTAT
>NW_020653608.1:2362802-2456232 GCF_003589595.1 Hyposmocoma kahamanoa | reverse complement strand
TTGTCAAATGTTGTGCGTAGCTGTTATAGGAATGCATAATTTACTTATATTGTAATGCATGCTTACTTAAGGAACCATATAATTTGTATTCTGTAGTTATGCCAAAAATAAATAAATAAATAAATAAATTAATTAAAAAGAACATTTTAAACTCGCCTTAATTACAACTATTTTGTACTCCGAAACAATATTTGACGCGAAAATTTCCATTAGTTAAGACCATTCTTAGGCTGCTGTTAGACGGACAGTTTGTGTATATTTAACATTCAACTACGCGTGCAGTCAGTAGGTACTGCAGGTGCTGACCGGGCACGGCTGCTTCGGTCACTACCTGCACAAGGTGGCGAGGAGGGAACCGTTCCCCGTCGTGCCATGAATGCGGCGCTGCGGATGACATCGCGCAGCACACCCTAGATGTGTGCAGCCGGTGGGATGAGCAGCGCCGTACCCTGACGGGGACAATAGGGCGGGACCTCTCGTTGCCGGGCGTGGTTGCTGCCATACTCGGTAGTGAGGAGTCCTGGGAGGCGGTGGTGGCCTCCTTTTGCGAAGAGGTTATGTCGCAAAAGGAGGCTGCGGAGCGGGTGCGCGAGGACGCGGCGGACGCCCACCCGCTCCGGCGCAGACGTACGGGGAGAAGGCGAAGGCAGTTCGCTGCTCGCCGGATCGTCTAGTGAGGCCAGCGGGCTCTGGGCAGGGATTCCGGAACCAGCATTGCATGGCCTCACTCGTCTGGAGGGCGGGTCGGAGGACAACTGACCAGCCCCTCCGTTGACGCGGGAGCCCTGGCGCAAGCCAGGGCGGCCGGGCGGGGTCGCGGTGAATGTGCATCGACCCCACGGCGCCGACTCAACCGGCGGGAGGTAAACCCGGGGGGGTTTTAGTGGGGTAGGCCCTCCTGTCTGGAGGAAGAGTCCCCACATAACCCCTGAGTCTCCCTGGGCTCAGGTGTATCTATAAACATTTCCTCCCGTAAAAAAGTAGGTACTGCAGTAATGCATGATTAACAAAGATTGGCAGATCATTAATGTAAATGAGAAAGGTCCAAGCATTGAACCATTGCAATTGCCATAAACATTGTCTGGGCGTTCCCGATATGAACTAAATATCGATATTTATATTAATAGCACCACCTAGCGAGTTTACCACATACCTACTAGTTGATAGGACCTAGTAGGTATACCACGCCGTACTGTTAAGTAACGCTGTTCGCCAGGTGTCGCTACTAACGCTCATCATACACACACAGTACCGAATATAAAATATTGGTCCACAACATTATTCTTTTAGTAATAATACTAATAATAAACAGGTTACAACTGCTAAATATAAGGCTGCAATATTACAAAGTAAAATCGCTAAGTAGCAAAATAAGCACGTAGTGATTTTAGTCTATGTAATACTTAATGGGCAATGTAATGTGCAACGGCGATGGTAATATTAAGCGAAATGTGGATTATTATACGACAATTCGTTTAAAATTACGAGGCCGCTAGCGAGCGGCCACCGAAACAGCGCGATAACTTTTTAGCGAGTTAAATGATGTACGTACGTACGTACAAAGCTTCGACACGAAATACTTCTTCGTGACGATAGACGCAAGAGCGACCCCAGCTTTAGGGAGCCATTACATTTGCCGGAACATCACAATACTGGGAATCGCATTATAAAAAATTAATTCGGAAAAAGCTATGTCCGTGTAATAAGACTCCATTCCGCATTAGAAAGTACGAGGACTCCTTTGCCTTTGAAAAAAATGTCCAAGAGATGCATAATTAATCCAAGAGCTGAATAATTGCGATTTATATGTTTGGTTTCATGTTACCTACGTTTCTTTATAACAATATGAACAAAAATGGAAAATTTTTGTTTGCCCTTGTTCATTTAGTTAGGTAATAACCATTGACAATAAACTGGCCAATAATGTTATTGTGTGAGCAAATATGAGAAGAGCTAATATGAGTCTTGGGTATAGGGGATACCTATAGTATACAAAAAATGTCACAGGTGTCCGAAGTGTCCGAAGTGAAGTTGAGGGAGGGCGCTGCATTCGCCTAACGAACATCGCTCTGTGTTAATTTATTTTAAAAAAATAGCTACTATAAGTTTTCCAGTTCTTAATGTTTATATAAGTGTTCATAGTTGTTCAATTCGCCAGGAAAACTATTATCATCGTGAAATACCTAGTACTTTAAGGAATTTTAGAGCGTAAATATCGGCTACAAAATTTTCTCTGTACGACTGTTAAACTTGTGTATGACTTTAAATTTTAGTAATAAAGAATAAAATTTCGTGATATATTCCTGCAAAATCAGTGAGTGTTGTGAAATTAATCAAAACAACAGGATAAAAAGTGTTTTTTAAAAAGGAGACTCCTTGCGTCGTTGCTACCGTTCGTTAAAAAAGTGTCTTGCTATTGTCATTTTATCTCTAGTTGTATTAATTAAATAATAAAAACAAAAAATAAATTAAATATTCGTATTTTCTCGGATTCGAATCTGGGGGTCTACTCTCGATCTCCGTCCGAAACAATTAATGCCAAATAAGCAATACTTGACCAAATGAAAAGACGCGTGATGCGAATGAACGATGCATACTGGATACTTGTCTTTTAATTTTGTCGAATATTACTTGTTTGACAGTAATTGTTTCGGACGGAGATCGAGAGTAGCCCCCCAGACTTATGACATCCGAAGTGGGTCGGAGTTTTCTAGATTTGCATTGTCTCGGATTCGGAACGAATACCAATCGGATGCTGTGGCTGTGCGCAAACGCGTTTAGAAGAGGCCGGCCGGCGGGCGCGGCGCGGCAGGCGCATGACGTCAGTCTTGTACGAACGTCAGGTCAAACAATTCTTTACATTCACGCACATCTGGCCGCCCCACCAATTTTGTATGTATAGTATCATTGACCTACCAATAAAGTATAGTCGAAATCTTGCTGTTGCGTAGAACGGTCATTCTCGTTTTTCATTGGAATTAGTGACTGGTTTGGATTTTAAAGCTACCTAAACGTGAGTGTCATTTACTAATCTCTTCTTTATACGTCGTAGTTAAACTTTATTTTTTATGGTTTGTGGCAAAATTCCTATCAAAGACGTTGTAAGAGCTTTTTAGCTGATTTGATTGAAAAGCTAGTAGGTGTAGCACGTGAATTGGTACGTATATACATATATATACAATTCATGTTGCGATTAGTCGCAAATTGCATGGTGTTAGCGAATCGTGACAATGACTTTATTGTTTTTGTTAGAAAATTACTTTCAAATTGGTTAATCAAGAATTGATATTTATAGAAATAAGAATAAAAAAGGGTACGTATCAAATTAATGTTAAGGAAACGCTGACGGCCGGCCGCCATTGCAAAAAATTGATTAGAAAGTACGTGAAACAAGGAAAAAATATTAGTATGTCGCTGCCTTTATACAACAACGCAATATTATAGAATAATACGATTTTGGATTATATCTAAAAGCATACAGCGACGAGCAGAGCAAGTGAAACTACCGTGAATAAAGCACCCATCTTCTGATGACTAAATACAAATTACACAACACATGTAGGTACTGCTTGGTGGTACCTATCTGCTACGTGATGTTTTGTTTACAATAAATAAATGCTCTCGTCGTCGCTGTATGCTCAGTTTATTAGTCATCCGTTCAAAATTGTAGTAGGTATTTGGCAATACTGCGTTTTCGTTCAAAGACTGTAGAAAAGGCTGTACGGTAGAACCACGGAAGAAAGAAACAATGAAGTGACTTAAGCCTCGATTACTATCAGAACCTTAGGGATGGAAGAACCGATGTCGCTAAAACTGACACATTCTTAATTTGAAACACTAGAAAATCTCGATATTGATTGGTCCCAGAGTCGTAGTTTCACATTTAAAAAGATTACATTGGTGAAATTACAGGCACACTTGTCAACCTTTGTCTCAGGGTGACGGGCGCAGTGGTAGTGCCCCTCAGATCTGCGATTTAAAGCTCTGAGTGGCACTGTAACTGTTATGGATAATAAAAATAATAATATAATAATAAAAGATTCAGCTCAACACTGCCATCTAACGGTTAATTGCTGAACGACGGCAAATTGGAGTTATTAATTTGGTTCTCCTAAAAAGAAGCGATCATTAGGGCTAGCACGATAGGGCGCGACTAGCGCGAGAGTGACATAAAGCGAGAGTGAGATAATGCTATTCTCGGAAAGAGATCTAGTCGCTCTCGCGCAAATCGCGCTTGTTTGTGCTAGCCCTGCATATTGCAGGGGTATAAGCTGTACTTTCGTCTCCTGTAACAAAAAAAATATTTCGATAAAGAGAAAATAAGACCATTTATTAAAATGAGACTTTCCGATGATACGAAATACAACCACGAATATTATTTTTGGTGCGGTTATCATTTTTGCACTCCAAAACAGCGAAATAAGGCCTTCTTCCAGGACTTTGGAGAATGTGCTCGAAAGAACCACTATACAAAGCGAAAGTGGCGGACTGAGCTCTGATAGGTCTTTCGAGACCTCTAGTTGGCACGCGTCAGACGCTAACTAACCACTTCTACTGTATTTATTGTTCTGTGGGGAAGAACCTTTGTTTACCCAATGAAATGGGTGTAAATTTGGTGAAAATAAAAAAACAGGCATTGTTGTGTTTGGTTATTATAGTGAAAGGATATTATAATAATTTATATTTATAACTATAACAGTCACTGGACTTTCTATGTCTGCTGTGAAGATTGGAAATTAGGCACAAGTATTTTCATACGCTGTTATATAATACCCAGCGGAAGATCAGTTAACTTTATTTTATTTAACTGCCTCTGTGGCCGAACGGTTACCGTGCCGGACTGCCATGCAGAGGTCCCAGGTTCAATTCCCGGGCCTGGAGAAATATTTGTATGGCCTACATTTATTTGTCTCGTGAGTTTGGGTGTAATTTGTAATTGTCGATTTGTGTGTCCATGGCACCTGCGACACAGGGTTTCCCTAATGCGGGGCTATGTCGAGTGTGTGCGTTATTATTATTAGTATTGCACATGGGCAAACTCGTTATCGATGTCTGTATCTGAAGGATGATTAAGCACTGTTTATCCGAAGCGTAGGTGGTTACGCAGAAATATTTTTTGTTAACACTTACCTGCATTCCGTAAAACTTTTTTTTTAATACCAAGTGACGGGACGAACAAGTCATGCGCGCCTGGTGTTAAGCGACACGCCTGTCTACAACAGTCGCAGTGCCACTCAGAGCTTTATATGGCTAGGATTTGAGGGGCACTGTCACTGTGTCCGTCACTCTGGATGAACTCTTTAACAAGGACCTCTACTGCTACTAAAGTATCTATAGCGTGGATTTAAATGCGTTTCACTTGTATAAAATTGGGTCCTATTATAATTTTAAGTATTTACATGAAACGAGTGAGGGGACTACTTAGACACAAAAAGAATTATGGAGAGTAATCGAGAGATACCCTTACCGAATAGAGGGGTAGCTAAATACGACTTCGAGTAGACAAAAACACAGAAGAAAAAACAATGGAAGTGGAGAATTAAAAAGACACGCTATGAAATCCTGATAACGATTAATCATAGTTTCTAATTTAAAAAGATTCTTTTAATATAATTTAAACTTTACTCAGTCGCTATAACGTTGAAAGTTCAATACCTTAAGTGCTGCCATCTTGCGATCAGTAGCTGGACTACGACGAACGATTAACATCTGAACGAATAGATTTTTTGCAGTCAAAACAGCACATTGTGTGACACACACACAACCATACCTATCACACAGCGACAATGGCGGGCTGAGCTTAAATAGGTCTTTCGAGACCTATAGTTGGCACCTGTCGGACGCTACTAACCACTTCTACTGTATTTATTGTTCAAGATAATAATCCGATGACGTGTGCACTATTACCGCGGAGAAAGTAGGTAAAATAGCTAATAGCTTTGTAGCATTTGTCAACAAAATGCGATATTATTATACGCACGAAAAACGTTACCCTCGGTTATATGCCAAACTGTGTATCTAATGTAACACAGTCTATATTATTTTTAACCGACTTAAAAAAAAGGTGGAGGTTGTCAGGTCGATTGTTTTTTTGTGTAAGTTACGCGATAACTTTTCGAACCGATTTTGATGATTCTTTTTTGTTAAAAGAGGGTAGGACCTCAGGAGTAGTCCCATTTAGAGGTACAATCAGAAGAAAATATTCCACCTCTAAGGGTGGCGAACTAGGAGATGAACGACTTTTGAGGTTGGTTTTTTTCAATGACATACAAAAGTAATTATCTATAGTACGTTTCAAATTATTGTGTAACATCATAATTATACAGGGTGGAACGGAACGACCGACAAAGCCGAAAATATCACGTTGAGAACCCAACATACATGAGTTTTATTTACTTTAAATGTAAAATCAGAGCAGTTGAAAAATATTCGTCCAGATTTAAAACTTTCGCGGTGCAACAACCCTAAGCGAATCAATCGTGTTAGTACATCTACTGCCCCACAGGCGGCGTTCGTGTCATTGGCACTCGCAAAAGAAATAAGTGCTCTCACTTGAATAGGTAATTAAAAAACATTGAACTTACTTTAAATTAAAATGATGTTCGATTTGTCCACGTCCCCTTTACTCTTGCAGACATTCCAGACACATTCCTGGGTGTGCCGGTCATACGCCGATGTGGTTTTCCACGCAAACACACTAATACATTTCACTTGCTTAACACAAGCACTACTTAATAACGGCATTATTCTAAAAAGTTGCTGTCACAACCCAAAAACCAACAAGTAAACGTTGTTTTTTTGTTGTAAACACGAGAAAAACATGAGACCACGAGTTACCATACAACCAGGCATTTTGAACTAATTTATGAATGAAAAAGTGTTACCAACTAGACTAAAGCAAATATCACTAAACAGAATGTTCCCAGTAAAGGTAAAAGACTCCTGAATACTAAGATAAAAATAATATTAAATTATTAAATTATAAAATAAAATATTAAATAAAATTAAACCTAATTAAATACGTGTCAAAAATACCAATTTTTTTTTTTGTCGCTAGAAATAAAAGACGCTTTTGATTTCAAATCATCACATAAAGGGACAAAGTCACTTAATTGGCAACTCTGCATAGAGATGCGCGCGGCGGCGGCGTACGCGTCGGATATCATTGATTATTAAATATCTAAATGTTAATTTTAAAAAGACAATTATGATAAAGAAAACTTTCGCAATAATCGTATTGTCTGGTATAAGTACCATGAGCAATTTAAAAGTAAAAGTAAAGTAAATGCAGATCGTTTAATGAATTGTAATAAATAATCAAATTTAATCAAAACTAAGAAAGCGAAACGTGGAGGTGGTCTGCAGACCTCCAAGATCCTCCGATTTATTTATTTTTACATTACATTTATTAAAATTTAAACTACACAGCTCAAGTTAACAGAAATTTTAGTTTTAAATGTTGATATCAATAGAATGAACTCTTCGTTTTAAAGTTAGTAAATTCTTAAGTAAATTCTTGTAGTGTAAATTAAAACTATTTCCAAATGCATTCATAAATAGACTAGTACAAAAAAACGATCTCCCCATTATGCTAGCAAAAACAGATAACAGTTATCAAGTGTCCATCTCTAAATTTCTACTGACGTGATTGGCTGCCTCAATTTACTATTTTACGTTAGGGCCGGATTAAGAGTTACGAGACTATTGTAATTTGAGTAGGTACTTGACGCATGTTGTAGAACGTGTTTACTTAATTTAGTTATGTTTATTTAAGTTAGTCTTATCTTATGACGCAGGCAATATGAGTTAAACTCCTGATAGGGTCATTTAGAAAACTTCACTTTTCTTAAGTTGACAACAACCTAAGAAAAGTGAAGTCTAAATGACCCTGTCAACTATGCGTTGTCATAAACTACCTACAAAGGTTTAAAAACAACATGTTTCCCGAAGATTCTATGAGAGGTGCATTTTTTCGGTAAATGTAAATATTGGGTCGTCAAACACTCAATTTAGGGGTGTGAATTACTCTCAAAGTAATACAATAAAATACCCGCGTAATTAATCATCATTCACATGATGACTGATCAAAGAAAGTGGTTGATCAAAGAAAGCGACTGATGGGGTGCTGATCAACGACGGAGGTCAACGACCTACTAAATTACAAAGTTTTTGCCCTGAGTACCTCCCGGTAGTTGCCTCCAAACAGCTGTGTTTTATGATGTAGGGTTGACAATACAGACTTTTCAAGCAAATCTTTATCATTGAATAACTCGGAAACTATTACACTTAGAGCAAAAAGACTTTCAGTACAATTAAGTACATATTTAAGACTCTTCACAGTTTTCCGCTTTGTCGGTCGTTCTGTTCCACCCGGTATTTATGTATAACGAGATAAGTACGTTCGAACACAGACCACGGTCAATGATAATATCTCGTGCGATTTTCCTCAAAAGTTGCGACGGCAAAAAAACGTATTTATCCCTCTGCTCTGTTATAAGAATTCTCGTGGGCCATACATACCACTTGGTTTTTTCGGAAAGGCATAGACTTGATATTTTGTTAACTATTATTTCTACTTTTAATCTACACAAATGTGAATGTTTTTATTTATTTTTTAATGCATTGGCCTACCATTATCAAAATAGGTTCTACTGAAAGCTAATTATAGTTTTATTGCCGAGAAAATATTCACAAATCTTTTTTTATATAAATCGTATTATTTACAATTCGTATAGCGTTTTGAGATTTGGAAGGTTACCCATTCAATTAATTTCGTCGGGGACAGTGCAATAACGCGTAACTAGCATTTGTTTATGAGTCTCCATTTCGGTAATTAAGTCGCCTAATCAAATCCGCGTAAAGTCGTGGCAACTAAATTAGCGTGATTTACGGGAATCTATTGTTATCAGTCCGTAGACAACATAAGTTAAAGCTCACTGTGCAAAAATGAGAGTTGTAGCCATTGAAATAACAAAGCGAAATTCGGTTTGGTGCGGATACGCGCTTTCTACCAATAATCGGGTGCTTGAACGCTCCCAGGGTAGTGTATCTGTCTATTTCTTTCATATGATTTAGAATGTAGTTCCATCTCGCTCTTGTTAGATGTCAACTAGCCAGGCAGAGGCAATAATTAATGTTTAAAAAGTAAAACTCATCATCTTGCCTTGCCATTCTCGTTCAACTTTATTTACGTATTTAAGCAATTCAGTTTTACCACGTCGTATGAATTTCATGGAACTTGGCTGGTTGCTTAAAGCTCATAGTAGGCCCCCAGGTTCTTTTTTTCGAATGCGGTAACACCCCCTGGACACCATCCAATTACTTCCGAGGCCTTCCCCTATGACTCTTCAGCGCCCACTGGGGAACCACTTTGGGAAAGCATATTTTATATGAAACCGAATGCTGCGTAAATTACGTGACTCACAACTCAGAAGGTTATTGTACGCTGGTCTTGCCTCACCGATAATTATAACATCAGTTACGTAGAAGAACTATTGTTCTATGGGACTATTGTTCAGCACACATTCAATATTTCTTTGTTATCCGCAGGAACATCATGACTTCCAACGAAACAAATTCCACGAGTTCCTGCACAGCGGAATTCGGCACAAAGATCTTTGCTTATTTCAACTTGGTAAGCACCTTTTTGATGTTTCTATTTTGCTTTTCACTCGCTTTAGGATTGTATGGAGGAGTAACGCTGATACAGTAGACCTAATGATATATTCTACACAAACTGTTTGGACTTGGCAGTTGAAATAATAAAATATTTTGTGGTGCCTACATTAAGAACGGCTCAAGATCGTTACTAAGGTTCGTATTCCAGAACTCTACTCAATGCTCAAGTCAGGATTTGAGTATGATTTCGAGCACTGCAAATACGACCCTAATTGCAAAGACTTGACTTAAGCATTGAGTACAGTTCTACAATACGACCTTTAATATTCAATACGCTTTTTTAAGTGGAATAGGGTATTTCCCGAATAAGGCATTTTGTGAATGAGGCCTACCACGATTACGTAGTTTTACGACCATAGGTCATTTTGCGAATAGGTCCTTTGTCGACTAATCCCCTCGAAGCGACGAATTTTTCCAGCTACCGTGTATGTCAAAGCCTTTAAAAAACCCTATTTACTACGCCCACTAAAGGCTACTGTGTCAATCAAAAACACTAATATCAAAAACAGCATTTTGAGAAAAAGTTGCGTATAGAATTTTTCGGTGTTTTGTAATTTTTGAGGTTGGTAACATAAAAAGATACATTTAACTTACGTTGTACATTAGATGTTAAAGAAATCTATCTAACCAACTGAATTTTACTCTGGAATATAAGTTATTTATATTGAGAAACTAATACATTGCTTTTCTTTTGATAACAGCCGACAGATGCTTGTTGTCATGAAATTACAAAACACTTTATCGAGGCTTATTGTGTTTTGGTTTGACACAATAGAAGGGATGAATTTTGTACGGGTTTTTGCAAGTAACGTTAGTAAGAAAGTATCTGCGATTCGTCCTTACATTCGTGTGTAAAATATTTCAGTTGTTTAACTGTAGTAGTAGCAGTAGAGCTCCTTGTGAAAGAGTTCGTCCAGGGCGGTACTGCCACCTTACCTGTTTCTGCCGCCGTTACGAGGGGCTCTACTGCTTTTAAATGCTGGACCATGCTGGACTGCCACGCAGAGGTCACGGAATCGATTCTTGGGCCGGGAAGAATATTTGTGTGGCCTACATTTATTTCTCTCGTGAGTTTGGGTGTAATTTGTGGTCTATGTAGTGTTCATGGCACCCGCGGTACAGGGTTTCGGCGGGGCTATGAGTGTGTGCGTTATTTATCGTGAGAGCGCAGGGAACTTTAAGGTACCTGGAGTGTGTAGAAAGTATCTTGAGTTTCCAAGAAATAGATTCAGTGTCCCTAATTTTTAAATTAAAGTCAGACCTCAAATACAAAATAAGTACTTACTAATTCATTACAACATTTTTTCTAGGTCCTCGTAAGCGTCTCAACTCTAACATCTTTAGTCGCGTTTGTGTACTTCATGATTGCGGGAGTATTCCTATCCTTGGTGCATACGCATCAAGTGGATCCTGTGTTGATAATAGGAACCATTATTTCCTTCGTCTCGTTGTTCATCTTAGCAAAGGGTCTTATCTTTGCTATACTTCTCGTCTGTGGTGTACGAAAGGTAATGTGCCTATAACGTAGAAGCTACATTCTCTTAGAGTTATGTGAAAATTTCACACACATATAGACGATTTCTAAAATATACTTAAATATATTCTGAAATATGCATATGTGAAAAAAAATTGTTATTGACAATTGTTTAATATATTATCGTTCAATGTAGATGCCTATCTAAAAATACCTTATCACGGCATGTCCGAGCAGGATTCGAACTTGCATTCTCTACGCGCAAGGTTATTTTTAAAACTATAAACTACGTACCTGTTGAAAAATAATATTATTTTATGAAAACACAGGTTGTATAGAAGTTGACATGTAACAAAATAAGTATAATATAGTACTTACATATAAAAAAATAAAATTAAAAAATGTAAAATAAAATATTAATATAATAATAAATGTAAAATACTATTAATTCTGTACAAAAAGTGCATTGTTTTGCTTACTGTACTAAAGTTATGATTTATTATATCTTTACATACAAGATTTTAGCACTTTAGTTAGTTCCCCACTTAAGCTACATTAATTATATAAATAAATGCACTACTCCACACTTAAATCCCATTATAATTTTCAGCAAAAGCCACAATACATTAAAGCGTACTACGTATACGGAATCATTGTTGTGGTACTATCCTTGTTCTCTGCAATCAGCATTCTGGCTACTACGTCGGAAATTGGACTCATCATTTGTGTTTCGATCTTCGTCGTTTGCGGTAAGTTTAAATCTATTAAGATGCTATTCCGTATAACGAACAAATGTCGCGTGTTCCCTGCAGTCCGGCACCGTTACTAACATTTTTACCTGTTAATAATCCATCCACAAAAGCTTTAACTAATTTTATGGTATGGTTGAAGATAAATTATTTGCACTGATCAATTCTTTTACTTAAGGGTCGAAACACAAAACTGCGAATCGGCGCGAATTGCTGCGATGCGATTTTGTGCGGCAAGGCATCTCACTGCCACTGTTCGGGTAACCATTCCTTCGACGATCGTCAACGGTTCTCAACGTATGGTTTAAACTTAGTAGCGACATGTATCGTAAAAAGAGTGTTGCGCTGCTGTTATTGATAAGAAAGTATAAGAAACAAACACAAAGAAGATTAATATCGCCGGAATGCGCGATGCGGAGCAATTCGCAAATTCTTGCGCAGTATTGTGTGTCGACTCTAAAGCATGCATGGACTTCAAAAGCAGCCATGGGTGCGCTAAATGCTTTTTCTGAATTCTAGTTTTGAATTATTTCTTTACTCAACAGGTCCATTTCTTTTTAACAGCAGGTTCTTCGTAAAATACCGACAGCAGACTCTTTTCTTGCCATTGCGTAAAAGTACTTAAACTAGTTGTTTGCACTATGCAGATGGCACTTGCGTTACCGAGACGATTCGTTAGCTCTTTTGTCATTTTGTACTCAAGGTGAAGGCGATAAGACGAATCAGTGCAAATAGTTCGCCAACTATAACTACAGAGTGTGGTAACGGATTTCAATATAGTATGGTTTTTGCATTATAACAAAAAACCCAATTTGGCACGAATCTGCCTTATATGTGCCTTATTTCTTCGCACCAGCAAAACAAGCTGGCATTTATGTGTTAAAGATTAACCGACAAGGAAAGCCAACGATTAAATAAAAGAAATCGATCCTGAAAATATTTTCACACCGATATTCAATAATTTCTATATCGATTCTGTTCTTAAAATTAACACGGTTATGGTCCTCGCCAAAGAGGAAAACTGCGAAAAAACAACCTAGTACTGAGATTTGTTTTTTTAGTAAGTACCTATACAGGTTTTACTGCTAGTCTACGGGGAAATCCTATGATGAAATCGAATTATTAAAAAGTGACGTAGTCATAATGTTTTGGTATTTCCGTCGTCGACGAGACGTATTATACAACTATGTTTATTGTCGGAAATAAAAAAAAAGAAAGGTTTATACGAAGAAAGTATGGTAGTCTGTTGTCCAACTTTGAAAAACAGTCGAAGCGCAGCGAGCGAAGCGAACGAAGCTTTCTTGACATCTAGTCAAATTGCGCAATTGGGCATGAAATTACAAATGAGCATAAAACCTGAGATTATTTACCGCGACCAGTGACCTGAGATAAATGAGGTTAAAGGTCACCACGTCAAGTTAGTGGCAAAATATTGAATTGTAAGATTTTGTGTGCAAGAAAAACTTTGAAAACAGAAAGACAATAAAAATGAGAATGATTACGAAAGACTGTTGCGCTTAAATTTATAGTCTTTTGGGATGACCTTCAGTCGTGATAAGTTCATTAAAATCGACTGCGTCTATCTTCCCATAGAAAAACGTCATGGAACAGTTTCAGAATCGAACCGGGTAGGTTTACGAGTGTTTAAATGAAGTATTGAGTAAGTTGTTTTGTCCACAGTACTCTACTCTTTCATCCTAGCGATGATCAGGAAGACATACCGGAATTATGAGACGTTGCAAAACCAGTACCAGCACATGCCTAACAACGAAAAGGTGTTATTTTAAGAAATATCTATTTTGAACCACTGCTGCATTTAGAAATAATCTTTGTTGTGATGAATTTTGATCTTAAAATAAAGTATAACAGTGTGGGCATGGGAGTGTTTATTATTACAGGATCGATATTTATTCCCCATGAAATTGGGCAGGCAGGTCATTGTAGTTGATAAGTGAGCTGAGCTGAGAATAATTCAATATTTGAAATAAAGGTATAATTTGTGTTTATTATATGTATTACATTTGCACAGGAGTGAGTACTAGAGTAAGGCGTGTGGGAAGTATGGTAAGAAACCGACCTCAAAAATTCATTTATCCCCTAGTTTGCCATCCTTAGAGGTGGAATATTTTCTTCGAATTCAAATGGGACCACTACTGAGGTACCCTCTTTTGCAATAAAAAAAGAATCATCAAAATCGGTTAACAGGCCGGAGTTATCGCGTAACATACATACAAAAAACTACAGTCGAATTGAGAACCTCCTCTTTTTTTGAAGTCGGTTAAAAAAGGACCGCTAAGGAACTACTCAAATTTTAATTTTAATCCAATCATTTATTTCTTTGTTATGTACATTATACACTGGTGACTATAATGCATTTTTAATACTGTGATCCAATAAAGTTTTCATAGATTAGTTCTTATTAGTTTGTAAATACACTATAATCATTCTGTCCAATGAAATATAACACATGAAATGAAACGTAATTTTTTATCATTGAAGTAATTAAATAATAATTTCTTAAATTCAACACAAACAAACAAACACGAATCTCAATTATTTACCCTCTCTTTGACTATTTTGACAAAGAGGTATGTTTTACAAGAAATGTCTTATATTATTCTTGCCTTAAGACTGACTATTGTATATGCCGAATCCATAAATTTACCCTCTCTTTGGCTACTTTGACAAAGAGGTATGTTTTACAAGAAATGTCTTATATTATTCTCGCCTTAAGACTGACTATTGTATATGCCGAATCCATACATTTTAACATTTTTTAAGAGTCTCAAATTGTTTGTATTTATACCTGTTGATTTGAGTTTATTTATAGTAACTTGTAATATGTATTATAAGAGCAAAATTCATGTTTCTAATTTCGAGCACTACAGTTTAAGTGGAATAGTGATCAATTTCAATATTAAGTGTTAAGCATGCTTTTAACTGTATCTCTAATAAGTTATTAATTATATTTCATGAAAGAATATTTAATGTATAAAAATATTTTCAAATTAATGTTGTGTTTACGATTCGGCCATAAGGTCAATATAAACAATTTAAAAACTTGTTTTATTTTATCAAACTTACGTAATCCGTGCAGATTCCAAACTTAGCCGTTATTACAGTGATAACAACTAATAATTTTTTGTACTCACAAAAGACAATTATTCTAGAGTACCAAAGATTAAGCCCTGTTAGTCCTAGGCAATAATGATAAAACATTCAGCCATAAAGACCTACATCCTAAAAATTCTTTCTGATTACTTTAATATTATAATAATTTTAAAATATACTTTACAAAAACTAGTCGCTGTAAAGTCACGTTTTATAAACTTTAGTGTGGTCATTTGACTTAAACAAGGATTAAGAATTTGTTTTTCACCAAGTAACGGGACGACTAAGTCGTGTGCCTGGTGTTTAGCGACAAATCTTCGCAAGTTCCATGTGCCTGTAATTCCACCAGCACCCTTACTCTTCATATCACTAACGCAGTAATAGGTAAGGTGGCCGTACTTCCCTTTTTTTTTTGTTAATCCGGGGGAATCTGCTTACAGATACCCCGGCCCCGCGGGGGCAGAGCCGGGGTTATGTGGGACTGGACTGAACCCTGAAGGGGAGCAGCCCGACCGCACTAAACCCCCGGAGTGTTCCTTCTCTCCGCTGTAGGTGGGGGTACGGGTACGCTGTTGCACTCGTCCGCGCCCCCACCAGCGGCTGGCCGCGCCCTGCGCAGCCCCTCCCCGAGAAGGGAGACACATCGGTCCCCCGACTCCGAATGTGAGGCTCGCCGAACACCAGACGAGGCTTCCATCCCGGGCCCCTTTATGCTGGGCAACGAACTCCCCCGAGTCCGCTACCCAGGGGCCATGGGGGGCCAGGACAGCATCCACTCAACTGTGAAGTTCAGTGGCTGCTCCCCCAGGCCCCGCGGCGGATCTGACGACAGGCTCCGCCGCAACACCTAACGCGCTTCCGCGCGGACTCTCCGAAGGGAGTCCCTTGGAGCGCCCACCACGGGCCAACCGCCCACATTCGGCCGCGGAGGATAGGACGAGCGGCAACGACACACCGACACGTCTCTTCCCCCGCGGCCCCGCCGCCACTGCATCGTCGAAAGCGGTGCAGCCCCGCCAGGGTCGCAGAGGACAGGACGAGCGGCAACGACACACCGACACGTCTCTCCCCCCGCGACCCTCCTCCTCGCGCATCCGCGCGGTCCCGCTGACCAGACGAGTCCCGCCCGTACTAGAGCCCCCCCGCCACGACAAGGCGGGAACCCCTTCTTGGGTTCGTACTTCCCTGGGCGAACTCTTACACAACTGCTACTAACTACTCTCTTTCATTTTCACCAGTTAAGCAATCTGTTATGGACCTTATCAATATTAAGGCGTTTTAATTGTGAAAGAAAGGCCTTTAAGCAGTAAAGTAAGTCAGGTTTGTAAAAATTTACCTAATTTAATTAATTGCTAATCCGTCACTTTTTCATCAACACCAGTGGCGTGTTCTCTTTGCAGATACCCGGTGGAATAATTATTAAACACATGCCCTTCGAGCCATAATGCGTCTGTTACACATTAACAATTTTATGAACAATGATTCTTAAAGCCGTTTTATGGTATAAACTCATTTTCTTCGCAACCCATCGCAACACACGGAACCGCATTAAACCGGTCAGAAAGGGCTTTACGTCTATGTAAATTTTCTCCACTAATGTTTTACAGTACCAGTGGCGTAGCGTAGATTGCTGCAGCCTGGGGCCAACCTCAAATTTGGTGCCCCCTCCATATTCACGATTACAAAAGTAATTTGTTCCATATTAGCCTGTCGTCGTCACCTTTGTGTTGTTCAGGATATCGTTCTTTCAAATAGTGTCATTTATTTTATAATTTTAAGTAAAAAAAGTATTTTGACCAGTTAGGGCTGTGCTGGGCCGCCCTTGACCTTGGGACCCCTTTGCACCCCCAACGCCTCGGCACTGGTGTGGAATAAATTTACTGCTAGCAATCATGACAGTACTTATCGGTGTAAGTATGTAAAGTTTATGTAGGTGTATATTATTTCAGTCATATTTATATTTACATTTAATTTATTGTATTTACAATAATAGTTCCGTAGATTTTCTCCATTCATCACTGCCAGAGTTGGCTGGATGAGATCTGTTCCAGAGTTAGCTCACTTTTGTATAAATAATGTAACATTTAATTTTTAATGACATTTCTTTGTGCAATAAAGAATTATTATTATAATGAGAGAGAGAAAGACGTAGTGCTTTCATGTCGTGGAATAGAAACATGCAACGTCGTTTTCGCTCTTATTGTGGGCATGCAAAGCTTTTACTGAGTATGGGGACTCCTTTGGTTTTTAAAGATTTTTTAATTTTATTTATAATACTAAGTCATGGGTCGCGCAAGTCGTGCGGCTGGTGGTAAGCCACACGCCTGTCCAGAACAGTTGCAGTACCACTCAGAGCTTTAAATCGCAAAGATTTTAAGAGGCGCTGCCACTGTGCCCGACACCCTGAAGAAAGAAAGACATGCCCAAGACATGCAAGGTAATGAAATCCAAGAGCCGGACCTACGTTTTTTATATGAACATAATTTTTATAAAAAAAAGTAACCGACTTCAAACTTTGTTTACCAAAATGAAACTAAAAAGAT
This sequence comes from Hyposmocoma kahamanoa, assembly GCF_003589595.1. NCBI lineage: Eukaryota > Metazoa > Arthropoda > Insecta > Lepidoptera > Cosmopterigidae > Hyposmocoma > Hyposmocoma kahamanoa. The sequence continues at coordinate 2,438,677 of NW_020653608.1, read as the reverse complement.
AACAATCGGTTACCGGAAAGTGCGCGAAATCGGATGCATCTCCTAGCTTAGAGGTGGAATATTTTCTTGAAATTAAATGGGACCAATAATAAGGTAGATAGCCTCTTTCCAACAAGAAAATGATCATCAAAATCGGTTTACAAATGCAGGAATAATCGCGTTACATACACACAAAAAATATGGTCGAATTGACAACCTCCTCCTTTTAAAAAATATAACGAAGCTTTCTGTTTTGTTTGTTCTGTGAGTGTAGATTCCAGAAGAACGAACATGTATGTTCAAACGAGGCCGGTGTGCTGCGGCGGGTGTGGCAAGCCCATGATGTCAGTCTTTGCACGCACGTTCGAACAGGGGCCTGAGCATAAATTTGTAATCGTTCACATTAAATATCGCGTTTACGTTAACATGTTTATTTAGAGCTTAATAATACATTCATAAGGTTTAAATTAAAATCTTACCGCAAACGCGATATTATGTTTACATATTTGAAAACTTACGCTAAGGCCCCAGTGTATATATCTACTTTCATGTATACTTATTGGCCGCCGCAAGTTTTGTTTATTTGAAATCTTGCTGTTGCGTGGAACGGTAATATACTATTTATTCACTGGAATCAGTGATTTGTTTGGATTTTACAGCTGCTTAAACGTGAGTATGCTATTTACTAATCTCTTTGTAAATATACGTCATAGTTAGGCATTTGTATTTTTTATACTTTGGGTCAAAATTCTTATCAAAGGAATTGTAAGAGCTTTTAGCCGATTTCATTGATGCAGCAGTAGAGCTCTTTGTGAAAGAGTTCGTCCCGGGAAGTATTGTCTTTTTATCTATTTTTGCCACTAAGCAGTAATGTTAGCATTACTGCGTTCCAGTTTTGATAGGTAAGGGTTTGCTGGTGAAATTACAGGCACCTGGGACATGTCAAGTCTCAGAGTGATGGGCGCAGTGGCAGTGCCCCTCAGATCTTTGCGACTTAAAGCTCGGAGTGGCACTGCAACTGTTATGGACAGGCGTGAAGCTTACTTTCAAGCGTACGATTTGTTCGACCCGGCACTTGAAATTATATAAATTATATAAAAAAGGTTTGTAGGTAGTGAATTAGTACGTATTTTGTCTACATTTTGGTAGTGGTGGTATTCGAGTAGTAGTACCGTGATATTATTTTATTGTATTTTGTTCAAAAATTAGTTCTAAATTGGCTAATTGAGAATTATAAGTTTCATCGAAAGGAGAATAAATAATCTCAGTACAGAGTACTAAAAAAACCAACCTCAAAAGTCATTCATCCTCTAGTTTGCTACCCTTAGAAGGGAACATTTTCTTCAAATTTAAATGGGACCACATCTGAGGTACCCTCTTTCCAACAAAAGAAGAATCATCAAAGTTGGTTCACAAATTTATCGCGTAACGTACATACAAAAAAAAGATGCAGTTGAATTGAGAACATTCTCTTTTTTTGAAGTCGGTTAAAAAGAGTATTTACGGAATGCTGGCGAGAGGCCGCCATTGCAAAAAACATTGACGACAAAGGACGTGAAACAAGGAAGACATACTAATATTGTTATGAAGAGACTGTATGGTTTCTACCATACAGTCTCTTAAGTAAGCCTTCTGGCTTACTCATTTAAATGGGTGAAAATTAAAAAAAAAAAACGTAATAATTTGTAACACTGGAGTTTCATATCTATTATAATATCTGTTGTGACGATTGTATAGCAGGCACAGATAACTTTGTTTGAAAATTACAATGCATAAGAATAGTTTATACTAAGTTGTTATTTAGGTTACCCAGCGGATGGCAAACAGTACATAGACATTGTTGGCGGAAGGTCAGTTAACTTTTTTGCATACTGGCAAAACCATAATCGACGTCTAATTCATGGATTGTGTACTGTTTATCCGAAACGTAATTGGTTACGTAAATGTTTTTTGTTTATTTTAGTTTTAGAATAGAATAGAATAGAATAGACATTTATTGCAAATTTTGTATTCCATAAAACCTATAGCGTGCATTTAAAAATGGCTGATAATTTTAAGTAGGTAATTATTACAAGAAACGAGGAAGAAGACTGCTTAGAAACAAAAAGTTTTTGTTATGAAGAGTCATAGAGACATAACCAATTGCAATTTAAAATATTGTTGGGTCATGGAAAAAATTCCATTTTGAAAAAAAAAAATGTTTTTCTGAAAAATATTTTTTTTTCTTATATTTTTTCCATATTTTTCTACGTTTTACACCTGTCAAAAATTTAAGATACTGAACCATTGACTTACAGTTATATGGACGTCGGGTCCGCGCTAAAAAGTGTCCGCACTTGTAAGGCGCTAAAATCGTATACAGAGCGCCAAACTCCGTTTTAGTCTTCATTTGTTCTACTGACAGCGCGATACTGCGATGACATTACAATTTAAATTTCGAATAGGTTGACTTGGGACATTTTTTTCGTGGTTTTTGTATTAGACCAGTCGTCCATTTATTTGTAAGTCAATGTAGGTACTGAACGAAAACGATGGGGCCAAAAAATTACCTCTTTTCCTTTTGTTTCGATGTTTCCCAATCATTTTCAATCTTGTTTTACTGTAACGGTAACACAATTTTATTTTATAATTCACGCTAAATAAAATTTCAAAACGTATATATATATATATATCTATATATATAACATAATATACAGTCTTCGAATTAGTTGTGTACTTGTATAATAGTTGATTTCAATTTTATTCTAAAATAGTTTACCTTCAAAATATTCTTGAATTATATTTGTCAATTATTTTTTTCTTGTTATCGTAGACACGATAACCATTGACCTACCAATAAACGATAACTAATTTTGTTTATTAAATTATTTTGTTATACTTCAACTGTTTTTCTTTCCTCGTTATAGTAAAGTGAAAAGTTGCGTGTTTCGCTCGGCAGCAAAGTTGTTTTGCGTCTCGTGCCCTGAAACCCTCCCTACGCTCAGGATTCTATTTTGAACCCACTTGTTTCCCTCGTGGTTCAATTCACTCGCGTCAAACAACAGCTGTACGGCCTTGTATAATAAATAACTATTACAATTATGAAAATTGGTAAAAACAGTAAACTGTCGTAGGAAAGATGTCAAATCGAAGATTTCTTAATGGTAAACTTTTTGAGAAACATTTTAGTACTGATTTTTACTTCAAAATTAAGCACAGCAGCGACTCAGCTTTTTTTTGTATACATTCAATATTTCTTTGTTATCTGCAGGAACACCATGGACACCACCAATTCCAACGAAACGAATTCCACGTCTTGCTGCACAGTGGAATTCGGCACAAAGATCTTTGCTTATTTCAACTTGGTAAGCACTTTTTGATGTTTCTATTTTGCTTTTTACTCGTTTTAAGTTTGTCTTGAGGAGTAACGCTTTAATACAATAGACCTAGTGATATTACAGTCTAAACAAACTTTTTTACGAAAAAAACCAACCTTAAAAATTTGCCTTTTGGCATTTCTCCTAAAACCGCTTTCGCTGTATTCGTTACCTCCCGGTCTCCTCAACAATAATAAAATTGAAACGCATATGTATATCCTGCTGTACACTATTGAATACTTCCTTTCATCTGTTTGCAATTTCCATCATCAGCCAGCTCTAAATAAAAATATTGTCCTCGTCCTCCTCCGTCCTCGCCCTCTTCTTTAAATCCATTACTGTCTACCTCTCTAAACTTCTAAATCTACCTATACCGCTTACTTAAAAAAAATGGCGGTAACTCTTAAACTAAAGTGTTTTGGTATTCTTTTGTTTTTTCGTCTTTTTTGCATTTTAGTCGCGAAAATGAGTGCTAGTGGGAAGAGCAATAACGAAAATACTGTAATAAGATACATTCCAATACGTCATCAGAAGTTCAGCAGACTACTATTAATGTGCCTGGAACAATAATAACATTTTCTTTTAGGAATTGTATTTTATACATTTTAATGTTAATTAATTTCTTTTTAACTCTTTCTATTATACATCGTCCTCTCTTTACTATTTTATTATTTCCTCGCATTGTTTGAGAAAAATTCTATACATGCATCGGCGGGAACGGGGATTGCTTGACTCGTGTTAATACAAGGCCTTGTAACTCATACTCGTCCAACCACCCCTTATTTTCCGGCCTCTGCAATAATGGACTATATACTCTAATTTGCCGCACATAATTAATAATAATAACGCACACACACATAAACCAAAACTCACATACACACTCAATCACGTTATGAAACCATTACAAATAAACCACATTTTTTCGCATACTTACACAATATACTTTACATCATATAAAAATGTAGTACTGACACTTCATCAGATACAAACACAAACACAAAACTTTATAAAACACCAGACACACTTATTCTTGTTTGCTGTTATCAACTGCTTATTAAATAGAGCCATCACTCATCTACTGTGTAGAACTGAATTACCTTCTGAAACACTCATCTACATAATCATTTCAAATGGATAGCAATCTTATAAATTCAAACGAATTAGACGAACTTGCAATAGTGGAGAATTATGCTTGTCCCATTGAACACATTTCAAATTACATAAACATAAGTAACGCAGATCTAAAAATTATTTCCCAAAACATTTGTAGTATATACTGTAACCTTGATGACCTTCTGGCTACATTGACCAAACTCCAGACTAAAGTAGACGTCTTAATTTTAACTGAATGTAGTCTGAATCTCAACAAATCAATTCCCCATATGGATAACTACACTGGTTTCTTTACCACAAAACATATAAATAAATGTGATGGAGTAGTCTTTTATGTAAATAATTGCCTTTCGACTAGTGTTGAAGAGATTATGCTAAAGCAAGCATCATGTTTACAAATTACCGTAAATAACGTAATTATTCTGGGAATCTACCGCTCTCCTTCAAATACAGATGCGGCTGAATTTCTTGACTCTCTTGACAAACATCTCGCAACTATAACCAGTGCTAAAAACGTTGTTATTGCAGGGGATTTAAATATAAACCTCATACCTAAGGTTGACGAACATTCACATGTAGTTAAAAACAGAAATAAGTACCTTAACATGCTAGCAATGCGTGGCATTCTACCTGGCCACAGATTACCTACCAGGAAGAGCAGCTGCTTGGATCATTACATGTTGAAGTTGGATATGACAAATGTATCTGCTGCTGTAGCCGTTCTAGACACAACAGTAACTGACCATTACATGATTTTTCTAAAAATTTCAAATATAATCAACAGAAATAACTTATGCCCCAAAACAAAAACAACTATTAATTATGACAAAGCTTTACTTCTTGTACGAAATAGCAATCTACACGAACTTCTTTTACAAACCAACCCTACTATATTAACTGAACTTTTGATAAATTCTCTAAAGAGATGTTTGTTAGAGAGCACAATATTAAAGCCTATCCCATGTAATGTGCGTCTAATAAAACCTTGGATGACCCTCGGTCTACTTAGATGTATCAGAAATAGGAACGATATGCAAAGTAAGTTGAGAACGGACTTAGATGATGATAATAATATACTCAAAATTACATATAGAAGATACCGAAACTTTGTTACAAATTGTATTAAACAACTAAAACGAAAATATGATAGGGAAAAATTCAATAATGTTCAAAAACATCCGAAAAAGCAATGGCGTGCTATTGATAATTTCACAAATCGCAAAAAGAACAAAAGTATTAGCTCAAAATTATTACAAATTAAATCCTCGCCTATGGAATCAGTTAATTTTGTTAATAATTATTTTTCTAACGTAGGCAGAACATTGGCCGAGAATATTTGTACTGGGCTCCCTAATTCACAACCAAATGCATGTTTGATGAATAACTCCTTTGTTCTTTTAAATACAGACTGCCAAGAAGTTTATTCCACTCTTATGAACCTTAAGGGCGACAGTGCACCTGGGATAATATACCTACCAAATTTCTAAAAATGGCTTCAAAACATGTCGTCCCTATTATTACACACTTGGCTAACCTCTGCTTTGAGCAAGGCATTTTCCCACCAGCATTAAAGTGTGCCATTATAACACCAGTGCACAAGAGTGGAGACAAAAATACTCCCTGTAATTATAGACCCATATCAGTTCTAACAGCTATTTCCAAAATAATTGAAAAGCTGATGAACTCCAGACTAGTGAGCTACTTGAATAGAAATGATATTCTATCAAGTACACAGTACGGTTTCCGCCAAGGTGTATCCACAGAAGATGCAGTATCGACCCTTGCCTCACGAATTGTCACCCAGGTAGACTCTGGAAGGAGATGCGTTGTCGTTTTTCTAGATTTAAAAAATGCATTCGATACCGTTTCAATTCCTATCCTTGTGCGCAGACTTGAGGAAATTGGCATCAGAAGTACACAACTGCAGCTCTTTGGGGACTACCTTCACGACCGGAAACAACGTGTCAAAATAGGCGACGTCGTCAGCGAGGAAGAGGACGTAATTTTTGGCGTTCCACAGGGATCCGTTATGGGACCGACCCTGTTTCTAATTTACATTAATAGTTTATGTAAAATGAAACTAGAAAATGGACACGTCCTCTGCTACGCTGACGACACTGCAGTTGTGTTCACTGGTCATTCGTGGGAATCTGTACGTAACTCTGCAGAAAAGGGACTTCGCAAAATAGCAAACTGGTTTAATTCAAACTTGCTCACTCTTAATATGACAAAAACCAATTACATCTGTTTCACCATAAACAGTACCACTCAGCCCAACAACAATTTTACAATTAAAATCCATACCTGTGCTAATCTCGATACGTGTTCTTGTGAAGCTATAGAAAAAGTCGCGTCTACAAAATATTTGGGCATAGTGGTTGACCAACGATTATCGTGGCACCAGCATATAGAACTGGTAACGGCTAGAGTGAGAAACCTTATATGGATATTTAAAAAACTCAGGCATGTATTAGACAAAAGCCTTATTAGGAGCATTTATATAGCATTGGGGCAATCTGTAATGAGCTACTGCTTGCCAGTTTGGGGCGGAGCAAGTAAAACGAACTTCTTGTACTTAGAAAAGGCTCAGCGATCCTTGTTGAAAGTTATTTATTTTAAACCCTACAAATTCTCCACAGAGGTTCTCTATCAACAAGCAAATGTCCTGACTGTTAGGAAGTTATATGTTTTACACACCATCCTCTGTGTCCACAAAACTTTGCATTTAAATCATGCACTTCTCGACAGACGACGCCATTATCAGGTAGCTGCCGTAACTAGAGTTCGTACCACCTATGCCCAAAGACTATTTGTTGGACTCTCCACTTATCTTTACAATCTTGTTAACAAGACAGCAAATATTTATACGAAAACCTCCCGAGAATGTAAAAAGGCATTAGGTGATTGGCTTAGGATAAAGACATATGATGAAATTGAGGCCCTAATAAAAATGGGTGAATAACTCATTTGTATTATTTACTTAATTAGTCTAATTAAGTTGTCTTATCCCCATACATTTATATGTAAACAACCACATCATAGAAACGTGCGCCCACCAATACACAGAAACACAGGCACTCAAACACACACCAACACACACCAACACAGGCACTCAAAGACACCAACACACAACACACACACACACACACACACACACACACACACACACACACACACACTTAAACTTAGTTCATAGTGTATTTTGTTTTGTTTTTATTCTTTATTTACTGTTAATAAAAATGTAACATTGAGGAGCGGGGCTTCTAACACAAGTAAATTTTACTTACAAGTAGCCCCAACATCGGACATTGTAAAATTATTATCTAGTGAATAAATGAATTTTGAATTTTGAATTTGAACACTCAACATAGCCCCGCACTAGGGAAACCCTGTGTCGCCGGTACCATGGACACACACATAGACAACCACAAATTACACCCAAACTCACGAGAGAAATAAATGTAGCCCATACAAATATTTCTATTTGATGTTTTGACATTCGGCCACCTGGAGTATTTAAAAAGTGTCTTGCGTGTCCAAGAAATAGATTGAGTGTCCTCTAATTTTTAAAATCAGATCTCGAATACAAAATAAGTACTTACTAACTCATTACAACTAAAATTTTCTTCTAGGCCCTCGTAATTGTCTCAACTCTAATATCTTTAATCGCGTTTCTGTACCTGTCGATATACCTGAGAATAATCCTGCCCATGGCGGATGAGGAGCAAACGGATCCACTGCTGTCGGTTCAAATGGCCATTGCCATCATCTCGTTGTTTTTCTTTGCAACGGGTCTTGTCTTTGCTGTACTTCTCTTCTGTGGTGTACGCAAGGTAAAGTACCTATAAGGTAGAAGCTACATTCCCGTAGAGTAATGTGAATCTTGGTAAAACCATGAAGTACCTAAAATTAATATCCATTGTAGACGACTTATAGGTCATTGTGAGACCTATACTGTACAACACGGTTTAAAGTACAACGAGAAAAAGAGTGAGTTCTTGCTGTTTAAGGGTAAAATTAAAGAACCAGCATATGTACCACCAATACTTTTGAATGGGATACCTTTGAGGCGTGTTGCACGGTACCTAAAGTACTTAGGACACATTGTGACAGAGGACTTAAAGGATGATCACTCAGCGCAGGGCGTTGTCGGTTCGAAACTATATGTTGGCTCATAGATTCACAAGGTGTACGACTGGAGTGAAGCTCCACACTCTTTAGAGCATAATGCCAGAGCTTCTACACATGTGCTCTATGGTCCAACTTTACGCTGAGATCGTACGGCGCCTTGCGAGTCCAGTATAATAATACCTTCAGGGCCTTGTTGAAGCTTCCCCGTTTTTGTAGCGTATCTGGCATGTTTGCGGGTGCTGGCATGGATAATTTCTATGCCATCATGGGCAAAATGTCCACTTCGTTAGTACGAAGGTTGAGGGGTAGCAGCAACGAGATCCTGGAGATGATAGTAGACAGGATGGATGCAGCTGTGTTACGGAGGTTCAGTTGCATGTTCTACGTTTGAGTCAGTGAACCACCTGGGCGGCTGGGTTTGTCCTGTTTGTTATATTTAGGTATTATTTTTGTAATTGAGTACTAATTCTAATACTACATAGTTCTAAGGTGTCATGTTACTAACTAACTTGTATGGACTACATTGTCTGAAATGAATTATTTTTATTTTATTATTTATTTTTTATTCTATTTATTGTTATTTTCAGCAAAAGCCGGAATACATTAAAGCGTACTTCGTGTACGGAGTAGTTGTGGTGATGCTATCCCAGTTGTCTGCAAACGTCTTTGGGGGTGCTATGTCGGTAATTGGACTCATCATTAGTGTTTCGGCCTTCGTTGTTTGCGGTGAGTTTAAATGCATTATGAAAGCCATTAGGTGGTACGACTAAAACCCGTTTTGACATGAATCTGTCGTATCTATTACTTCACACCAATAAAACAAAGCCAAAGAAAAATAAGAGACGAAAAGCACTCAAAATATTTTCATACCGATATTGTATTAGGTTCTGTAACTTACTATATTATCGATTTTGTATTTATAATTTCCATAGATGTGGCCTTCCCCAAGAAGAGAAATTTCGACAAAAATACTTTGATACTCAACTTTTGTTTTATAAGATTTCATTACCCTTACAACTACTTTTACAGGATAGATTTAAATATGATCAACTAGATGCCAATTAAATGTTTCCATATACATATACCACAACATTATACACATAACGTTTTGGTATTTAGGTCGTCGTCAAGACGTACCTACTACCTTTGTTGTCAGAAATAAAAAAAAGTTTATACGAACAGAGTATGTTGTCTAACTTAGAAAATTGGTCGAAACGCAGCAAGCGGAGCGAGCAATTTAATTAAGGTGTAGTGTTGTCTGTATGATATAATTAACATCTTGAATGAATATAAAAAAACGGTGAAATAAGAAAAAAATAGAAATATTAGAAAGACTGTAGCGCTTCGGTAGGGGATCGACATTCCGCAGCTTAATTTATAGTCTTTTTGGGATACCTTCAGTCGTGATAAGTTCATGAAAATCGACCCCATAGAAAAACGTCATAGAACAGTTTCAGAATCAAACCGGGTGGGTTTACGAGTGTTTGAAATTGTTTGTAAATGAATGAAGTACTGAGTAAGTTGTTTTGTCCACAGTACTCTACTCTTTGATCCTATTGATGATCAGGAAGACATACCGGAAATATGAAACGCTGCACAGCCAGTTGGAGCACAAGGATCTCGAAGAAAAGGCTTAAGAAATATCTGGTTTTAACCAAAGAAATAATCGTCGATGTGATGAATTTTGATCTTAAAATAATTGTATTTGCTTGCTTTGTTTCCGACTAAAAATCTGGGCTTGGTATTGTTTACTATTGCAGGTTCGATATTGTAAAAAAATTTGCAAGCAGGTATTAAGTAATCGCGTTTGAACGAATTTTAGAATTAGTGATATTGTCCGATTCTAGTAGATACCTACGTCGAAGAGTCAATAATTCAATAGTTGAAATAAAAGTATAGATAATTTGTGTTTAGTATACATTGACTTACAAATAAATGGACGACGGGTCTAATACAAAAACCACGAAAAAAATGTCCCAAGTCAACCTATTTAAACGTAGTGACATGTAAAGGAATATGAAAAAGCTAAAACGTTTAATTTAAATTGTAATGTCATCGCAGTACTGTCTAATTTCGCTTGCTTCGCTGTCAGTCGAACAAACGAAGACTAAAGCGTGAATGACGCTCTGTATACGATTTTAACGTCCTATAAGTTCGGACACTTTTTAGCGCGGCCCAGACGTCCATATAATTGTAAGTCAATGTTAGTATATTTAACTCTTGCACAGTATGGAACAAGAGTGAGTGAGTAAAAAGGACTGCTGAAGAACTATTCATATACAATAATTTATTTCTTTGTGATGTACAGGACATGAATTAGTTAAAAGAAATGCATTTTGAATCACTGTGATCCGCCTCGCGGCTTATAAAGTTTTCATAGATTCGTTTGTCACGCAGTCCGATAAAATATGATGACATTTATTACGTTTGTGGAATTAAAAAAATAAGAACACAGTAAATTTTATTAAAAATCTCCGTCATCAATCATTGAGGTAATTAAATAACAATTTCTTAAGTTATGCATAATTCTTGCAATTTCTAACTTCTCGTGGAAATTTGTTGTAGACATTCCAAGTTATACAATTACACTCTTTTGAAGTGGAGCAGTTTTTCATGGTCTAATTTGTAGTAGATCGACGGCGAGCCCGTGTGACGTATTGAAACTAACTATTGAACTGGTAGATGTCGCTACGATGCTACGAATTCAAAAGGAGGAAAAACAAATTCCATACTTGTTGTGAAATCTTGAGAACACTTAGGTATCTAAGAAGTACGATGGCTGGTACTCTTACCCCATCAGACTATAATTGCTAATTGAGGGTGGTAAGGTGCAAAATAAAGTTTAGCGAGAGCATCCTGTCATGCATGAATGATCCATAAAGGTGAAAATCACGGCGCAGCTTTACCAACGTTGCAGCAAAAATATGTATCGAGTACGTTTTAATATTTTATTTTGCCGTATTCTCTCTTGAATAGTAGGTAATATTAAAAAAAAAGTCATTACTGGCTGATTTAATTGTGACTAATACTTATTCATAGTTTACCAATTTATACATTTTCGTTATTTATAAATACTCGTTTAAAGCAGTACAGGTGTTCAATATCACAAACTTTTAAATGGCGCCTTTAAAATTTACGGGAAGTCGAGATTGTTTTATTTATGTGTATATAGTTGTTGTCTATGCCTAATTTTAAATACATACGCTCTGGGATGGGACACCGTGCAGGCCAACAAGAATCTCAATTTTTTTTTACTTTCTCTTTGATTAATGATTACTTAGACAGATAGGCATGATTATAATGAAGTGTTTCTTAACATTCTGACATTAAAACTTACTATTGTGTGTGCCGAATTCATAATCTTGGTACTTACATCATTTAGTGTCTCGAATCGTCTGTCTTTATTTAAAAGTACCTGTTGTTTACAAAATTCATGTTTGTAATTGCGATACATCGAGTATATAACCAGAAAAGAAAAATCCCTGGCAATTCATTAGGTAAATGGGCCTTATATCGCTTTTAAATATAAACTTCGATTGCGCTGAAATTACAAATTAGAAAACTGATATAGTATAGCGCCAACAACTGACCTGTGTGTACGTCTCTGTATATTCCAAAAATATTCTGGATTTATTGTAATAAAGATGATATCTCTAACAATGGGGTTCCATGCGGTGGTGTGGGAAAAACAGCAACACATCTAGTTACAAAATAAACGGATATATTATTAAATGGATAATAATATTTAATATTTATGGATAATACAAATATTAAATTAACACCCGTCAATTGCTTCGAATTCGGGCTGACCAATCGGAGCGCAGTTGTCACAGTAATGATTTGGCAGAATCTTAGGGCAGAATAGTTTTCAAACAAATTAAATGACATTTCGTGTCTATACCTGGTCATACACTCAATGTATCGGCCACACTTAAGTAAGTAGAATAGAGATCAATTTATCTCTAAGAGAATGTTAATTAAACGTGTTATTTTAATTAAAAGTTTCATAAAAAAGCTGTTATAATTATTTTTATAATTATTACTAAAAAATCCCTAGACTAGATTTTTTCTGTATCTCCAGTAATGAACACCAAAACTCCACTGATTAACTAACCAGTAATGGACACTCACCAATAAAGCACACCCAGTAATTGATACTTACCACAAGAAACGTGTTACTATGATACAAAATTTTGTCTTAAATCTAATAAGATTTGAGACAAAAATTTTCTAATAAGAAATGATTTTAAAAATCAGTACAGTGTACTAAAAAACCGACCTCAAAAGTCATTCATCCCCTAGTTTACCCTTAGAGGTGGAATAATTTCTTCAAATTTAAATGGGACCACATCTGAGGTAGCCTCTTTCCAACACAAGAAGAATCATCGAAATCGGTTCACAAATGCCGAGTTATCGCGTAACATACTTATATAAAAAACCATACAATCGAATTTTGAACCTCCTCCTTATATTGAAGTCGGTTAAAAAGATGACGAACACTGGTGCTTGTCAGTTACTGGCGCCACCACCTGCCTAAATTGTTTATTAAATTTGGCCATACATATATAATTACATGTATTTAATACACATATATTTTTTTCTGACATTTTGCTATTTATGTATAAATTTTCAATTGAAAATTGTTGTTTTATTTAATTTGCCTAATCCGTGCAGATTCCAGAGATATTTCAGAGAACTAAAGTGACCGACATAGCTCGCAAAACCAGTAAGCTTAAGTAGCAGTGGGCCGGGCATGTCTACTGGAGCAGACTTGTTCTGGAATGGCGACCACGTCAAGAAAAACCTAGTGTGGGACCATTGTGGGACGCCCTGCAGCAAGATGGACGGACGACCTGAACAAGGTGGCCAGCAGTGGCTGGGTGCGGGCGCCCCTAGACCGGGAAAGTTGGCGTTGGTTCTTTAAAATAACAAGCTAAAAAACTAAATTATGAGTGACCCGGACATATCATGCCGATGCACCCAGACATAGGTATTTATGTGCTAGTATCAAACCCAATGGGTGATCAATCCCTCCCTCTCTCCTTAATGATAACTGAAAGGCATACTTTGGAAGCTCTCGTCAAAACGAATAATTTGAGCCCAAACACAAGGTAGCTGCTGTATATTGTTCACAAGCAGTTACCAATATCAGGTGTTGTATTTGATTGTCCTGTGACATGATTACGACAAATGGAAAGATGAAGACGACCTTTGATTTGTGAGAATTCAACAAACACACTGCACATGCCTATAACATTTGAGTATTTTCCTCGATTTCCATAGGTTCCCCTCATCAGATTCTGACTTGGTGACAAGGGCTTATCTCGAAAGTATATCCTGTTTTGTTGTTTAGTACAAGGTTTTCTATAGTTTTACTTCGTCCTGGGAAGCACTGCAACTTAATTATTTCTGCTGTTGAGCAGTAAAGTGATCATTATTGAGTTCCTGTTTTGAAGGGTATTGGTGAAACTATAGACACACGAAAATTTGTCAACTTTATATGTTAGAGTGGCACTGCGTCTCAGGTTTTTGCGGTTTAGAGCTGTGAGTGTCAGTGCAACTGTTATGGATAGGCGTGCCGCTAAGCACCAAGCCCACGACTTGTTCGTTCGTCCCTTCACTTGATATCATGAAAAAGAAGTCAATGAGTGTTTGTCAAACATTATATATGTCAAATTAAATGGGCAGTGTTAGCCTAGCGCGATAACGATTGCTTCTGAAATGCAGATTTCGAATCCTTGTGACAGCGTGCACCTATGGCATTTATTTTGAATTTAAAAAAAAAATATTTTCCTACCATCCCCCCGATATTTATTATTCGGGGTCCTTGAATACATGTGTTTTCTATGTATGTTTCTTTGTTATTTTATTTTTTAATTTATTTCGGATTCATTTGCGGATGTTTAGTAGTAATACCTCTCGTTTAACGGATGCAGGAAAACATGTGACGTGATGTAACCTACACGTCGAGGAAAGTTAACAAATCTTAGAAAATGTGTAAAGATCCCAACTCGCATTCGGTCAACGCAGCGGAGGCAGAAAGCCTCACCGCAGACGAGCCACGTGTCTTTTTTTGTTTACGGGGGAAATGCAAGCATAGCCTCGAGCACGAGGAGGCTCAAGGGTTTTGCGGGACTAACCCTGCAGGTGGAGGGCATACCCACTAAAACCCTCCCGGCTTACCCTCTTGACCAGGTGTTGTGGGCGCAGTGCGTCTCGCAGATTCACCACTAGGACGCGACGCCCCCGGCCAGCCCGGTTTCCACCAGGATTCCCGCGCTAGAGAGCGGAGAAACGGCTCACTTGACCCATCCCCCCAGACATACCTTTCTAATTTGTGCCCCAGACGGGTAGCAGTGCGTAGCAGTGAGACGTATAAGGAGTTAATGAAATGATTAAATTAAACGATAATCTATGTATAATTGTTTATACATTTTATTTCTTACACAAGTATAAATGTATATAATAAATTCCTTAGGCTCAATTTATATTGCGGCGGAACTGAATGGAAGCGAATTTTTGTAACGATATTGTATGTAGTATAATGAACTTTATGGTCAATTGTGTTTCGTACAAACTAGATACGAGCCAAAATCTGCCGCGGAATGTGCGAGCTTCTCGAGAATAATAATCATATTTTGAAATAAATCTAATAGTTTAATAGGAAAAATCTCTGGCGTTCTATATAGAATCAATTTCATCATTTAATGTTCTTAAGTGATTTCCCGAATCCCAAAAAGGTTCAGGACCCCGATTCAAAACTCTTCCATATCTTAACGAAATCGTTCGGTTGGATATCGCTCTCGAATCGAAGGGCGCTTTCCGAGCTATTCAGAACATTCGAGTTAAACGTACGATGTCTTTATCTAACAACGTTTATGGAGTTAGTCGGCACATATGGATTATACGAAAAATCTAGTAATCGTACGGGTGTGACGTCATTTCGGTTCGGTTTCGAATACGACAGTTTGACGTTCGATTCGGTTATTGTGAATAAAAATGAAAAGAAATCGTACGATATCTACGATATCGACTCGGTCGACAACAGAGTTATTGTAAGTTTCTGAATAAAAAATATTGTCGTAAGGCAGTCTCCATTTTCTGCCTATGTTCCTTGAAGTTTAGGTAAAAAAACTCTACCTATTCCGATCCCTGCCCATGTCCGCAATGACGCAACAGACAAGACGAATAGGAGAGAGAGATAGGCGCTACCGATCTTTCTACCTATTGCGATAATTTTTATTAGTTCCTACTCTCTTTTCTTATTTTCGGAACGGTTGTGTTTCTGTTGACAACAATGCTTTCTGAATTAACTGCAAACTCTTGTCATAGAAGTATTATGCACAGGTCGTACGTATATCATGTAGATTATCAATCAATCTTGGCTCTTAGAAGTAAGTGATTCAACGTGCCTGAAAGAGAAAATAATATATATACACGGTCAATGTATGCACGACGTCATACTGGCGACACTGTAATAAGAAGGTTTGGCACGGAAGACTATTTTTATAATATTTACCCTACGTCTGTAGAGCAGACGTGTCGTGTGTGTTTTAATTCATTCAAAGTGGTTTCATTTTATTTTCTTCCGTACAAAAGTAAGTAACAAATTCTGGTAGCAATAAAACTGCTCCAAAGCACATTACACTCAATATTGTGAAATTGAGAAAACACGATTTAATTAATATATCTTATTGCGCATAATGTAATTATTTTATATAGTACATAATATTTAGTTATCCACTCTTAACGAAAACATAATAAATATTGGTTACGTTCAGTAATTTTTTGAATTTTCAAATCGTTACGGCAGTACCTATTCGGTTTCATGTGCATTATTATGCTGTTTTCATTTTTTACAATTAATAGTATTTTATGCAATCGTTGCATAATGAGGATTCTTAGGGTCGTATTCCAGAACTCTACTCAATGCTCAAGTCAGGACTTGAGTATGATTTCTAGTGCTTTAAATATGTACGACCCTTAAAGTCGAGCTCTGTGTTTATGCCTGTTTATTATTATGGCCTAAATAATAGGTACGAGATTTTAAGACCTAATTATGTGATGATTGCATATAATACTTTTTGTACGACTAAATAAAATAATGAAATAGAACCAATATTTATGTATATTTTGCTAACAGTCCATGACAACAAATGCATTTATTTAAAATAAATGTTAACCCTTAGAATAATAACACATAGAATGATAGTTTCATATCAGACGAACTGTCACAAGTGAGGCAAAAATCAAATTCATGTAGGCTAGTTTTAGTAGTAGGTTATATTTCGGTTTTAGTGAATATTTATATATAAAAAAAAGTTGAAATGCGTTACTTCCTTGTGGAATGTAATGTTAGTATCTATTTTATGTTTGTCTGACGTATTTTTAAACTAATTTACCGCACATTTCGTAATTTTTAGCTAAAATTTTTGAGATGTTCGCGGTGCAAGTTGACCCTGAGCACTGAAGGCCCGCCCGCTCGTGTAGGCCCATTGGGAGCGGTTCAATTTGCCTCACTTAGCGTGTGCGGACTAGGTTTCTATGCGTTATTATTCTAAGTTTTAACCCATTTATAAAGGTAGGCAAAGGTTCCACCACACAGCCTCTTCATATATGAAGACGAAAGCTAAACAAACGCTTTAAAACAAAAACCAAAGAGAATAAAAGTGGCCAAGTACCGCTTATATTTTTAACTAATAATTGCGTTATTATTCTAAGCTAATAATGTTTTTTATACATATAAATGGCCTGGTTTTACGCCAAACCTATCAGGGGTCAGTATAGCGTTTGAGTAGCGTCCTAATTGGTATTTTAAATAGCAAAAACGCGACGTTCCTTTTTGAAACTCATTAAATTCCTGTGTCCAGTACTTTATTGTTCATTATAGTTCTGTGTACGAAACTTTAATGAAAATTTTCAGCTCTCTGGTGAGTACCACAGACAATAGAATTTTGATTCAGAACTAAAAAGAGCGCCTATAAGATATAAATAATTATGAGATTACAATTGATAGATTAAGCTACTGGAGTAGAAGATACTAATTTTTCTGTTGTACAGACTACTATTCCACTAGTATGTATTGTGTTTTCACAATATGTTTTGATTATTTAATAGGTACTTTGCATAGGCACCATACTTACTTAGTTATAAAATTAAAAGAAAAACTTTATTATTACCCGACTGCGTCAGAAGGAGGGTTATGTTTTTCGAATATATGTATGTCCATTACCATGTCACGTTCTACAGCCTATACGGGTTGAAGGATTTTGATATACGGTGTGTCGTTAGATCCGTCTTGATTATGGGAGTGTCATAGGCTATAAAAAATCAATCAAAATAGAGTGACAAGGGTACATTTTTTTGGTGTGATTATTTATTTAGATTACATTTGTCCATCTCCTAAGGACAACGAGCAGTAACCATTTTTGTCTTTCAAAATTTAGTATCATATCATTACGTTGTTAATAATTTTTTATTTAGTCGAATTGTTATAACTTTTTAATTTCTTTTTTTTTTAAATATTTTTGAAAACCAATTTCTGTTAAAAATATTTAATTTATTTGCAGGTTTCATAAATTGTCGACAAAAATCATGTATGACAAAAGTCGTCTCGCGCCCGAATTTGGAACTAAAATCTTCGCTTATTTCAACTTGGTTAGAATTTTTCTTTAAAAATATCTGTTACGTATTATACAATTTCAAAATGTTCGTTCAACTCGCATTTTTCGTTTGAAGACTCAATGTTTTTTAAGCTGTCTAGGTCAATGCCTTAAAATTTGGTATACTAAGGGAATTCGACGACATTCAATAATATAATAAACTAAAATTGTACTAGGAAGACCCTGTATCGCGGTTGCCATGGACACACATAGACATCCACAAATTACACCCAAACTTACGAGAGAAGTAAATGTCGGCCATATAAATATTTTTCCCGGCCCAGGAGTCGAACCCAGGACCTCTGCGTCGCAGAACAGCATGATAACAGTCAAAGATATGGTAACCTCCATCTGATGCTGCAACCGGGACGGTCTGCAGACCACCCAGCTCCTCAAGCACTTACAGTAGAATATGTTTGGGCTCATTTGAATTGGCCTCCACAAGTTATTGGCTAACAGATGGTGACTTTATGGAATAGAGTATTTTATCCCGGTTTTTAAAAATTTTAGTTTAAGTTTTATTATGTTTTTTATCCGACAATGACGAATTCAAAGGAAGTCTTTGTAGCTGCAGAGCTGAGCTGCCTTGTGAAAGAGTTTGTCTAGGGAAATAGCTGCTGGCACTTTACCTACTTTTAGGTAAGGTATGTGAGAGGTACTGTGTTTCGGTTTTGAAGAATAAGGGTGCTGATGCTGGTGGAAATTACAGGCACATGGGACTTGTCAACTTATGTCTCAAAAGGTGGCGCAGTGGCAGTGCCCATAAGACATTTGCGATTTAAAGCTCTGAATGGCACTGCAATTGTTATGGACAAGCGTGTCGCTTACCACCAGACGCACGACTTCTTCGTCCCGTCGCTTGGTATAAAAAAAGTCTATATATATGACATGAAGGAAAACATGATGACGAAAGAAAGGAGCAAATGCTCTTCGAAGCCATACTGGTGGTGGTGGACTATGATATCAACCTTTGGAGCCCTGTAATGGAATGTACCTACGGATTTTTATTTATTTTTTAATATTTTTCAGGTCTTAGTAGCTTTGTCTTCCGTGGTCGCATATGGTGTTGCAATATTTTATATATTTTTGTTTATCGTAATCCAAATTTTCGACATGAATGCCGCAATATTCCTGGCCCTGTTACTGCTTGCACCTACAATTGCATTAATATTTGCTGTCATCTTGTTTGTTGGAGTTAACAATGTAAGTACGCACAAGAATAACTCTCTACTACTCATTTTCTATTGAGCCAGTATATTGTACGACTCTACTGACAAGTGGTTACTCCGCGTGCAAATCTCGCGCGTATATGCATCAAGAATTATTTATTAAAAAAAGTGATGAATGACCATTCCAATAGTCATTGAAAACATAGGGAAAAAAGAAATCAAATTTCATTTCCTATAAACAAGTGTGTTTTAAGAACTGAATATATATTTTTCATTTCAGGAAAAGCCGAAGTTTTTACGCGCATACATTATCTACGGCGTCGTGGTGATATTGCTTAGCACTGTTAGCTCATTCTTGATGACATTTGTCCCTTCTCTATGCTCTTTATTGTTCGAGGACGTTTGCGCGTACCCACCGGCATTTGCAGGAGTTTTACTCGTTTGTGGTATGTAAAATAAACATCATCATCCTATTTAAGAGCCAGGCTCTTGTCAGTGTAGCCTCGTCCACTCTTCACGGTTCATAGCCAGCTCTTTGATTGACCTCTCTAAAGCTGCTAATTTTGATCTTCTTTTTTGTTTATTACAAACAAATAAACCCATTACCACATATTCAAGGCGATAGCTGTGTAGTTGAAGGGTTGATGAGAAATTTAACGAAAACCTAAATGTATACGTATGATATGTAGGTACTCTTCGGAATGATGCAGAGTACCTTTCTTTGAGAGCTAAGTTTAAGGAAATTGACATTCTTATACTAGCGTCACGATACGTTTATGAAACGGTAATTTATGTTAAGCAGAACAGTAACTTATTTATGAAAGATAGTCACAGAAAACATTAATAGGAGGAATAAAAATAAACTGGCCGTTATCGATAGTCGTCTTCACGAAGTCACAAATTCATTTAAGGGGCTATGTAACAAGATTCCGGTTGATACAAAAATTTTTATTAAATTAATAATAACAATAATAATAACCTTTAAAATAATAATAACCTTTATATTAAAGGTTATTATTATACTACTTCTGAGTACTTGGATGACAAAAATCCGTAATAGTGACCCATTTAGCTTGTGCAGGTATTCCCGATCTAAGATGTTTGAAGAAATATTGCAAATGATAAATGTATTCAAATATACCTATATTTACAAAGAGCAACCCCTAGTTTCTTGCTCATTCTTCTCAGGGGAATCTGCCTTACGAATGAGCGGTAAAGTTTAACCGATGTGACGATTTCAAGTGTAACATGCTTACTCATGAAATAATTTAGATTTTTTTAATGCTTAGGGGGAAAATAGATTTTGTTCTTATATAAAGTTTAAAACTTGATAAAGTCACACACAATTTGTGATGTATTACATAAACAAAGTATATTAACAACTGGTTTTTTTTCGCCTTCAGTTTAACCAGGATTCCCCGTATTACCACATTCTGATTAATTATTATTAACTTTCTGTAAATGCCGTTACTGTTCATGAACGGGTTAAAGTGTAGCAGCGCGCACAGATTTTTCACCTACAGCACGCTTTTGGCGGAAATGCTCAGTACGTCCTGCAGCTTGATTTTGATTGCCTCCCGATCGGAAACTGCGGCTTTTTCGAGTCGAGGCGCATAATTGCGATGCTTTTCTTTTTTTTCTAATGTAAGTGTGTATTTGACCTCCATCTCATGGAAATTGACTTGACTTGACGTGACGATGAGGTCGACGATGGAGCATGTACACCTAGATAATGCCTATTCACTCTCGCTTTGAAAAGGTCCAAGTTATAACGTTCAGGGAACAAGTCTGCAGGCAGGGAATTCCACTCCATAGCCGTTCGCCATATAAATGTGGATGCGTAACGCTTCCTGCGAATCTTTGGAATATCCACAACATAGGGGTGGAAGCCAAGCCTACGCCTAGTCCCCCGGTGATGGAAAGGGGAAGGCGGAATCAAATCGTGTAATTCCATCGCACACTCTCCGTGATATATCCTGTAAAATACCGATAAGCAGAATTCACAACTGGCCGGTCGGAAACTTTTGACATTTCTAATCGGAACAACAGTTGATTTAACTCACAAATTAGAAAGATACTTATAGTAGGAATCAGGTTCATCTTCTCGTTCAGTAAACCCGTCTGACTTCGAGACGAGATTCCGGTTTGAATCAAAATCAGGATGCTGAACCGAGGCCCACTACTTAATTAATTTTCAATACAGGTTTCCTCGGTCCTTACATAAGAAATCCCACCTGGATTGAAAGTTATAGGTACTCTATAAATAGATGGTTCTATTCGTGACAACCATTTTGGTCTTTCTATTGAATTTGTGAAAAACATTTTCATTACAATCTACTGCTGCCTTTATTAATTTTTCATCTTGTTCACAGTTATATACAGCCTCGTCCTGTTCATGGTTGGGAAAACGTATGGTAAATTCAAGGAAGCGAGAAATCATGGATTAATCCAAATTAATCCCCCAGGGTATCCGTGTGGACAAAAAATCGACATAAGTTCCCCAGGTTATTGTAGCAGGGGATTCAAATGGACGGAGGGCAAATATTTTACACCTGAAATAAATCTAGAAAAAAAAGGTCCTGTCTAGAATATAATCGAAAACCTCTCTATGTGATATATAGTACCTAATAACTACTAACTATAACTCACTATACTTTTAGAGACAAAACTCATTGTGCCATAAGATATTTATATTGTAATTTATGCTTGTGTAAGAAATAAAATGTACAATAATTATACGTAGATATTTTCGTTTAACTTAATCATCATTTCATTAACTCCTTATACGTCCCACTGCTACGTACGTCTCCTGAGGGGACGGGGATCCCCTGCCCGCATTTCACGGTCTCGTCCGTCTGGGGGGATGGGTCGAGTGAAGCGACCCTCCTTTCTCAAGCGCGAGAACTTTGGTGAAAACCGAGGTGGCCAGTGGAGGGGTGTCGTAATGGTGAATCTGCCGACGCACAATAAATGGAGTCGCACGGCACCCACAACACCTGGCCAAGAGGGTAAGCAGGAGATTTTAGTAGGTATGCCCTCTATGAAGGGTTAGTCCCACATAACCCTTGCTCGCGTCCTCAAGCTCGAGGCTATGCATAAACCATTCCCTTCCACTAGCAAAAAAAAAAGGTACGGGTCTCCTCTGCGGTGAGGATTTAAGCCTCCGTCTGTTGGGGTCTTCCCACATTTTTCAAGTTTTATTTCTAGTCGTTATAATTAGTTTTTTTTTTTGCTATTTTTGTCTATTCTGTTTAATGTTATATTGTTTTTTGTATTTTCTGTTTTGTTTTTAATTATTTTTATTTTATTTTGTTTGTCTATGTGTTTATAAAATTTTTTTGTAACTATGTGTTGTGGCGTTGCAATAAATGTCTATTATATTCTATTCAAATACCTGACATTAAAAGTTTCATGAGCAATGAAATCATTAAACAGTCGCAGGAAAAAACTACAACACTATTTATTATTCTATGAACTCACAAGTTATTAGTTCCCTTATTTAACGAATGAAATTCATTATAATTAGTAGGTAATGTAATGACATAAGATCTAAAACAATTATAACGCTAATTGAGACTAATGCTCCGCAGACATTCCGAACGTATCTTCTTATAAATACATTTACATACGTATTTTTAGTCCAAGAAGACGTAACATTTATTTTCTCACTCCTTCGCACACTTGTTTACAAACAAACTTAACCTCGATGATGATAACTGTGGAGTTCGAACTCTGATAAACGATACGTTGACAATAAGGAAAATGCGTCGGGCCTTTGTGTACAACATTCTGCACTATTAGTTCTCGGAATCCCAAACAAAATTACACGTGTTGGCGATGTGTGTACGGTACAAATAATCAACATTGATTCAACTTTATGTTGGTTTCGTTGGGTTTAAATTTCCAATACCGACTAGGTGAATGTCTTAATGCGAGTGCGTGTGGGTGTACGCGGTAAAAGAACATTACCAGCTATTTTAAGAAGGTCTCTACCGATGGATGAAAACGTAGATATAGTATAGCGATGACCTATGCAGCGATATTTCAATTCATATGAAGTGAATTTTCAAAGGAATTTTCGACCTAGGAAAACCGGTATGCAAGCCACTCGACCACGGAGGTCATCTGATAAAACGTCAAATAAAAAAATAAAAATCTTAAAACGGAGTGGTTTGAGTAACGGGAGAAATTTAAGGGCATTAGCGAAAACCGGGTTGAAAGAGAAGGATCTTCAACAATGGTAATATTAATAGAAAACGACGATTCTAACAACGACAAGTATACCAAAAAGAATAGTGAAGTTTTGATTATGTAGGGAGTCAAAGTGCGAATGCGGTACAGAGACGGGAAAAAATAAGTTAATCTAACCATTATGAATTGTATAAGTATTCTACATTTTATGTACAGAAACATTCTAGGTATTGACATCAAAAACATATTTAGTGTTTTGTTTACGATCTAACTCTGCGTTTGGGGAAATACAAACTGAAATCACAGATTAGCAAATATACCAAATGGTGTTCGGTGTAAACAGCTTCTAATAATAAGTTGCCGTCTGTAACTGTAATAAAAAAGACGTAAGAAATAAATACAGGAGAGTTTAAATTTAATAACTTCAGCAATTGCACAATTTTACCTTCAGTGTCCAATAATATTTTATGCAAACGATGCTAATGATGTACTCAAAGCTGAGTACTGTAATTTATTTATTCATTAGTTATAAATAGGTACTGGATACTAGAATAGGTGCGAGAAAAACGGGTACGAGATTTTAAGTAACAATAATCTCAGTACCTACTCATTGAAATTACACCTATTCGCCAAGTTTTATTGAAATCGATTACCGGAAAGTGCGCGAAACAGGATTCATCCCCTATTTTGCCACCCTTAGAGGTGAAATATTTTCTTCAAATTTAAATGGGACCATCGGTTCACAAATGCGTGAGTTATCGCGTAACATACATACAAAAAAAAAGACGCGTGTGACGACAGACGCACAATGTAACGCGAGTGTACCATGACATTTATTTATTTATTTATTTTATTTATTTATTTTTATTAAGCATACATTACAGACTAAAGTCATTGATTACACGTAATTTAGGTTAACAAGGGGAGTTCAGACAGTAGTCCACAGATATGTATACAAAGTTAGTTCTTAAAATGTTAACATCCAGTAAATAACAAATTATGAATTTAAAGGAATACTTAAACTACACAAACAACTAACACACTAACAACTTGTACAACCAGATAAGTGACTAAGTACATGTAATATAAAAAAATAAAATAAAACAAAAGATAGATACAATATATAAAATAAAATAAAATAAAATAAAAGTGAAACTGCAACAACCACGACAATATCATCCAACCATTTTACAGATATCGCTATGGAACTTATAATAGCGACTGTTGAAAATGTCAATTACAGAATTGACAGCTGTGAGGTCATTGTACCCCCGACACATACGGGTGATGGGGTTAAAGAAGGAGGTATTGTTGCTGTACACGCACAAATTAAAGGTCCTAGGATTACGGAAGCGGTAGATAATGTTGAAGTTGATTAAAGAAAGAAGAACAGGGGAATCGATTTTAGAGTGAATAATTTTGTAAAGTGTAAGAATTTCGGATCGTTTACGTCTAACTTCCAGGGTGTTTAGTTTAAATTTTTTTTTATTTTAATTAAGCGAATGTGTGCGTCCGTAGTCCATATTTGTTTTGTTATTATACTCTGCTACAATTAGCCATTTAGGCTTTTTCGCACAACGACCTTGCGGCATCAGGGGTCCAGTTTAGAAATTTCTGCAATTAGGCACACATGCTTTGAAAACTCCGAGTTCAATATAAATGCGTTTTGCGCTATGCAGAGACTTTCTGTTTGTTGTGAATAGTGTAAATTCTGGATTGAAGAATTTGGAATAAAACCGCTGAGATGTGTTTCAAGTATTGTGTTGAGCCCGAGATGAAGCAGAAAAAAAGGGTTTTTACATTATGGATCGTCGTTTATACGTTGTCAGCGCTTCCTTTGGGCGATCTCAATATGAACATGAACCAACTACCCATCTTGTATTTTTAGTTTGTGCAACTACCGATATTAATACCGCCACCTAGCGAGTTTAACAAGTACTACTTGATGGGACCTAGTATATCGCGCCGTAGTGTTACGAGGTCTGCTCGCCAGGTGTCGCTACTAACAAATAAGGTGTGGATTTTTCGTCTTATTACATCTATGAGATAGTAAAAAGTCACTACTTACTTGTTTGTTCTCTGGTGATACGTAAAACACATTGGTCTCTAATAGTCTGTGCATTGGTCTTTTCTTAAGAGAGTGAGCGAATCGGCCAACATTATTGTGTGAAGACCACAGACATGTGTGAAGACAGTATATACGCTACGCGCTACTTTTTAACCGACTGGAAAAAAAGAGGTTCTCAATTCGGCTGTATTTTTTTGTTTGTATGTTACGCGATAAATTTTTATTTCATTTTTATATTTATATTTGTTAACCGATTTTGATGATTCTTTTTTGTTGGAAAGAGGGTCCTTCAGAAGTGGTCCTATTTAAATTTGAAGAAAATATTCCACCTTTAGAGGTGGGTGGCAAACTAGGGGATTAAGGACTTTTGAGGTGGCTTTTTGTACTCTGCACTGAGACAATTATTAGGTGAAGACTCAGTTTTTATAATTCTTGATTATACGTATGTACTTTGAATTCAATTTAATTTAGTGTATAAATTTGTAAAATCGATAACCCAGAAGGCAAGTGACCGATAAACCGAATTTATTTTTTTTGATTATCTAGAAACGCTGATTAGTTTCTTTGTTTGCTGTAGTTACAGAAGAAAAAGGAAGATAACCGTTCAGTAAAATTTTGATTCAGGAACATTTGTTACATAGATACATGGTATGGTATATTGGTATGGTGTCTAGTTAAGTTTTTGACTAAAACTTTAAAAGAAATATTATTTATTGCATATCAAAAAACTTCTAACCTAACCGAGGGGAAGTATCAGGTCTATATAAGATTTATTAATGTGCTTTCCCGTTTAATACTCCTCACTCTGCTCGTCGTCGCATCTGTTTTTATTGTTTTTTAACTGACTTCAAAAAAGGAAGAGGTTCTCAATTCTACCGTATTCCTTTTTTTGTTGGAAAGAGGGCACCTTATAATTGGTCCCATTTAAATTTGAAGAAAATATTCCACCTCTAAGGGCAAACTAGGAGCTGAATCCGTTTTCGCGCACTTTCCGGTAACCGATTTCAATAAAACTTGGCAAACATTAAAATTTACTGAGGTTGTCTTAACTTTGCATGCACGTGAGCTAAGTTAGCTTAATTGCGTCCGAGCGGAACACCCTGGTTGCCCGGATGGGGCGAGATCTCTCTCCGCCAGGCTAAGAGCGGCTATGTTAGCGGATCAAGTATCGCATGAGGCAGTGGTCTCCTTCTGTGATGCTTCAGAAGGAGGTCGCCGAGAGTGATCGGGAGACGGCTGATCCCGTTCCTTTGCGGCTGCCGCCGATTGGAGCGGGGGCTTCGCGAGGAGGACGACGGGGCGGTGTGACTCGCTTCGTCGTGAGGATCTAGTGGGAACTAGAGTACCCTACTTACTTTCACTTACGTACATACTTTCATTTGGTCAAGTATTGCTTATTTGGCAGTAATTGTTTCGGACGGATGTCGGAAGGAGATCCAGAGTAGAACCCAGGTTTGCTGTAAGACTCACAGAAAGTGGTGATGGTTCAATAGATAACGAACTTCACTTCACTACACTAATGTCAAATTTATCAGTGTTATGATATTTGAAATCGTACGTGGGCGCATTAAATTTGTCCGTTGTACAGTAATCGGTCTTTGTTGTCGTGGAGCGTAAAAACAATTGTTTTTGTTCGTAAACTAAAGATGTAAGTTTTGTTTTTTACTGAGGTACTAATTAATGGTTGAAATAAAGTTTTATTCATATTACTAGCCTAGATATCAAAATTAATTTAAGTCGATTTATGTTTCAGATGGTCGAATCATCACAAGTGGAAAAAAAAAGTAATGGTATTATGAATTTCACCAAGTCTTTGTCTGGTACCAAATTGAAGAGTGGAACACTGTTCATTGGTTACCTCAATGCTGTAAGTACCTACGTAAGACAATAGGGCAAGTTCGGCTCTTTGAGTGAAATCTGTGCTATGAAAACAAGATGGTTATTATGAATGGTGCTAGCATAGTATAATCGCACAAAAAGAGCAAGTAGGGCCACTCTCGCCTGATCGGCGCGTAAATGCCTAGGTATATTTCACTCAGATCGTAGGATTTATACATTATTGCGGTGTGTCGAGGACGGCTTCACAAGGGTGGAGAAGCGGAAGAGGAAACCCACCAGCCGTAACATTATTATTATTATTATTAAGTGGAGTACATCAGGCTAAAAACCAAATACACCCTGAGGATCGAGAGGTTGGAGTCCCGCCACAACGTGAATTTTAATTCGATTGTGGTGAGAGCGCCGACCGAACATTTGTCGACCCTCATGATGGAAGAGTTTTGGCCGAAGGGTGTACATAATTTGAAAAAAATTAGGTGCTGTATTGATAAAACCTTTCTTTATATACATATCGATATTTTTATACCAACATCGCGGACTTGTTATCTTGATTATGGATTATGATTATAAAGTAGAAATGAAATTCTGACTTTAGGCGCCCTTGTTTAGACTACCGCAAACACAACAACATACACATCGCTACCATTTTACGTCATTTTTAACCGACTTCAAAAAAAGGAGAAGGTTCTCAATTCGACTGTATTTTTTTTTTAATAAATGTTACGCGATAACCATATAACATTTGTGAACCGATTTTGATGATTCTTTTTTTTTTGTGGAAAGAGAGTACCTCGGTATTGGTCCCAATTAAATTGGAAGAAAATATTCCACCTGTAAGTGTGGCAAACTAGGAGATGAATCCGGTTTCGCGCTCTTTTCGGTAACTGATTTCAATAAAGCTTGGCAAATAGAGTAATTCCATGAACTTTTGAGGACAGTCTTTTTTTGTAAAAAAGTTGTTTAAACACCGAGTAAATGCTTCAATTGTACAATTAATGATACGTGTGATGACTCGCGCTAAGCACCACAAGGTTATGCGAGTGTGTGCGTCTGTACACGGCGCGCGGCTGTCGTGCACACATACAAGCCGCGCTACTACGTTTGTATGAAGTTACCATACTTGTTTTATTTTCCTTTGGTGCTAGTTTGGAAATACCTATTCCACTGGAAATCAAAACCTAATAAATTGTTACATTATTGTGTATAAATTTATCTTTACATTATGAACGTAACGTATGTTATTTTAGTAGCAGAGCTATTATAGTAGTTAGAGCTCCTTGTGAAAGAGTTCGTCCAGGGAAGTACTGCCATCTTACCTATTTCTACCGCCAAGTAGTAATGTCAGCATTACTGTGTTGAGGTTATGAAGGGTAAGGGTGCTGGTGAAATTATAGGCACATGAGACTTGTCAACTTACGTGTCAGGGTGACGGGCGCAGTGGCTGTGCCCCTCAGATCTTTGCGATTGAAAGCTGCAACTGCAACTGTTATGAACAGGCGTATAGCTTACCATCAGGCGCACGACTAGTTCGTCCTGTCACTTGATATTTAGAAAACATGTGCTTGGATGTTGGTTGAAATTGGAAAAGAAAAAATAAACTAGGTGCCAATATTACGAAAGTTACCTAAATGCAAATGCCTTAGTTATGGACAAGGGCACGGGCAGTATGGCAGGTAAACATTATCGTAACGGAAATGATATATCTGTATGAGACAGTTAATTGAATTTTGACATCTGATTGTTTGATTTTTGGTAGGTAGAAGTCCTTGTGAATGAGTTCGTCCAGTGAAGTACTGCCATCTTACCTATTTCTGCCGTCAAACAGTAATGTCAGCATTACTGCGTTCGGGTTTTGAATGGTAAGGGTATTGGTGAAATTACAGGCACGTGCGGCAGTGCCCCTATTGCCTTTGTGGTTTAAAGCTCTGAGTGGCTCTGCAACTGCTATGGACAGGTATGTAGCTTACTATCAGGCGCACGACTTGTTCGTCCCGTAACTTGATATTATTAAAAAAATCTGATTGGATGTTGGTTTCACCAAAGCGACTGAAAGAACTTGGATGATAATTGGTGAACGGGTTCTTTTATGTTTGGTGCTCAAATCCAATTTTATGTTTCAGACAATCAGCAGTTTGTTCATCATAGTGTCATCGGTAGGCCTGTCGAGTAATTTCTTCGACGTGAATGAGACAGTTTTTAATCCGATTAAAGCCTATTATGAATCCGTGAACTACATCGGCCCTCCTATTATTCTTACGTTTGGAATTGTTTGTTTCGGATTCACTGTTGCCTTGATTGTTGGTACTCATATGGTAATTTTTTTTTCTAATTATCTACAACTTCGATATACTCTTTTCTGATACCCTCACCACTTTTATAGCAGTTTTCCTCGATATCAATTTCACTCAATGTAGTCAATGGATTAAGCTTTGGGGGAACCGCCACGTTTCTGTTTGATGGGGAACAAGCACCATTTCTTTCTACGTTAGTTTTGATTATAGTGACCCTCCCTACCTACCCTTAAGGCATACAAGAAGGACACTATAACCTGTGCGCGCACAGGAACCTTACAAGTTCAGGTTCTGACCCCAGATATACAGGGTTCTCACAGACCTCTGTCACTTGACTTCATCCGGTTCTTCGAGAGGCTAGTGCCTCGGGTGATCCGCCCCGGGTGCACGTACAGTACCCTCCCTATTTTCCAGATAGGTACCGGAGCTGTAGGCACGCTCACTTCCCGTTGCGCATTGCACAACTAGCAGTTGCCACCGCTAAGCCGTCGACTCTGAGTTCACTACCAAATTTCCTCATTGGTGGCATTGGGTCATTTCCCGACGCCGAAAAACGACGTCTCTCACTCTCTCGTTCCCAATAACCACACCGGCTGGAGGGACCGGAGGATATCTAACTTATCCTCTACTAGCTCTCTGGGCTAGTGCCGGAATTGCCAGTCGCAGTGTCCTGCGACAATGTCCGGACATAGCTTCCAACTTCAAGGGCAACTCACGTGCCCCGCGCGTCTCCTCGACCTTGATGCTTGATGCTCCTAGATGCTAATAAATTGTGTAAACGGACTAAACGTCTTCAAATTGTTTTTCAAATCTCTATACAATGTCAATCGGTTAATTATGTTGGAGATGAAGTATGTTTTTTTCGTGACGCCCTGTATGGGAAGCATATACCTCTTAGTAGGACATAATTATATCACAATATACTATCATCATATGTCACCCCATTATACATCGCACTGCTGGGCACCGGTCTCCTCAAAGGGTTTATGTTATGCTATAGACAGCCATGCAGGTCCAATGTCACAGGTGGGACAGTGATATCACAGGTATCATATTTGTAGTATACGAAATGGTTATTATTTATCAGGAAATTCGCACCTTTGGTGTAAAAGGGCCACAGTTGCAAAATGAAAACTTTTCTTGAGAGAGTTATAAAATATCACTAATTTATTATTTCGATGAATTTCAAGCACTTTTGGCGTATAATATAATAACATGTGGTTGTATACCAAGGGTACGAAATGTCAGAGTGATGGGTCTAGTAACAGGACTTCTCAGATCGTAACGATTTAAAGCACTGAGTGATACTGCAACTGTTATGGGCAGGCGCGTTCCTCACCAACTGGAGTACGACTTGTTTGACTATTTAATCATAAAAAAAGAACAAAATTTCGTATTCATATATAACGAGTATCATTCAGCTGAAATATGATCACATCTTTTTGTTGCACTGTGTATATCTGTATAAATACATAAATAAATAATTAACGCACTCATTCGTAGCCCTGCACTAGGGAAACCCTGTGTCTCGGATGCCATGGACACACACAAATACAACCACAAGTTATGCCCAAACTCACGAGAGAAATAAATGTAGACCCTACAAATATTTGTCGCGGCCCGAAAATCGAACCCGGGATCTATGCTTGGCAGACCAACTTGGGAACTGTTCGGCCCCTGAGGCATTTTCTGTATGTCTGTGATGTTAGCACAATATGACGTATTCTTGTTCCTTGGCATATGTTTTATCATGCCTTTATACGTACACAAGTCGTGTAATCGCATATTTGTAATACTTAGTATACGCAATTTTTCAGGAAATGACTCAATTGATGCGTTTATATGTGGCCTTCGGGGCTATCGGCCTTATGCTGTCCACTGGTGTTCTGAGCCTAATTGTTGTTATCATGGCGTTATTGGGCAAACTAACCTCCATGATCTTTGCAATGCAGATTTTCTTTTTCTTTGGTAAGTATACACTAATATGTTTCGTGCCGTGCTTGTGCCGAATAAGAAAAAAATATGCCACCACCTTGATATGCACCCAATGTGTGCACTTTGTACAATAAAGTATTTTGTACGAGCATTTGAAAGCCCTGGCCCTCACGAATCGTTCAGTGTTTTTGGGATATAAATATCTGTGATAGTATGACTCAATTAAGAAAAAAATATTAAAAATATTGTTTCAATTGGCATTTAAAAGAAAAATACTCAATTAATTTATTGAATGAGATCAAATTTAGTACAATAAACCTAATTTATAAATTATTATTTTGTTTACTCATTCATTACATAATGCTTATATTTATTATACTTATTTTACATTTAGCTAAATGTATGAAAAAAACTCCTAGGCCAGGGTATCCTACTTCATACAAATTAAAAAGAATGAATAATGGGGCACGTGGGTCATAATATTAATTCAACACACTAAATTAATACCAATAGAAACTATACAAGTAAAAAGAAATGTGATTCCCACGATTTTTGCCTCGGAGGCCCTTGGCGTTGAACGTGTTAATGAATATTTATTTTACTTCCACTTCGATCTACTTCAAATTTTAAATACCGTGGAAGTACGATGATACTACAATAATATAATGGTAACATTGATTTGCATATTACCCCCATTCCACAATTACAGTAAAATTATCGTGTGTATGCTCATTAAACGGTTTCGACGAGTTTATTGTGGATGGAACCTACACTGCTTTATATTGGGGGCTTTTTCATGTTATTTTCTGGAGTCACTTATTCTATAAAGACGACTTTATTTTTGAAAACGTGACGCAGATATAGACTGATAAGTGAAAGTTAACTTATCAGTCTGTATCTGCTTTTTAGATAACCAATTGGTTTCCTCATAATTCTATTAATAAAGCGATGACGAAATCGACTAATTTGTTGTTTATCTATTTAGGTATGTACGTGTTTGAATTGCACGTGATCCAACGAACCATCGAGCTCTTCGAAACCCCTTCTGACAGTCAAGGCAGAATTGTGCCATGTGAGTTTCGTTAAAACAAAAAAAAAGATATGTGAGTTGAATATTATGTCTATAATGGGCTCAAAACATAGTACCTACCTATATTGTATTATTAAGACTTAACGTAAGACGTATGACCTAAGTTATTGCAATACGAGTTTGCAATAACAATTATTCAATACATTTAAGAGAAAATCGCGCAGTTTTCTGGGTTTTTTGCAATATACTTATTTAGATTTTGACGGAAATATATTTTTTTTATAATATCAAGTGACGGGGCGAACAAGTCGTGCGCCTGCTTGTAAGCTACACGCCTGTTCTAACAGTGAAACTCAGTGCTTTAAATCGCAAACATCTGAGGGGCACTGTTACTGCGCCCGTCACCCTGAGCCATAAGTTGACAAGTGCCTGTAATTTCACCAGCACCCTTACCATTCAAAACTGTAACACAGTAATGCTGACATTACTGCTTGGCGGCTGAAACAGGTAAGCTGGCAGTAATTACTTCCCTGGGCGAACTCTTTCCAAAGTAGCTATACTGCTAATCAATATTTGCAAGTAAATAATAATTACGCGTCGTTCAAAACGTCAATGAAGCGCCAGTGTAAAAAAGAGATCATAAGCCGTCGAAATAGAAACTAATATATTGCGACCATTTGCGATTTATGGAAATTTCTTTATAAAGAAAGAAAGAAACAAAACTGTTTATTGTACAAACACGGACACGCATATAAACAAAAAAATAGGAACAATAATAAAAAAAGAATATTAAAACAATTCTCATGAATAAGCAGTTAATTTACTGTCGTGTGTGGACATCTATATATTTATGTGGATAAAACAGAATATAATGCTCAAAAATAAACGAACAGAGTGTTACATCCTATTAGGGCTGCAAAATATCATTTATAACATATTTGCTCGTAAAGTGGCTGAAATCACACCAATTTCAATATCGTAATGTATTTCATTACGCACTTGTGCGTTATTGTAATGTAAAACACACAAGTGCGTTATTGTAATGTAAAACGCACGAGTTTTTTTTTTTAATAAAGTATCATGCACGGTTTTTTAAGATGCTCCGTCTAAAAATGAACGATATTTTTTTAAATCTTTGCAAAGAGTTTTTATGTTAGAAAAGTGGTCAATATTTTATGAATAAAATTAACTTTGGGAGATAAAATATAGTAAATAAACAATTAATTCTTTCATTTAATTAATTTTGACAATAAAATAAATTACAACCATTTCTCTGTAACAAAAACACGAAAATATTAATTTATTTTATTAGTAATACTGGCTATTTTTATACCTTTGCCTAAAAAAAACGTTGATGCGCGCGCATGGCTAATTTGTGGACAAGTAAAAATTATTTCGCGCGCTTTTTCTTTTCGCTGTATTATAAAAACATTATTTGAAAATGTCGTCAAGTAGTGATGAATTTATTAATTTGACACCGCCACAAGTCTTAACCGCAGCGAAAAAGGCTACTCTAAGCCTCTTACCTGAAAAATCGACCGATAGATACTTACAAGCGTATCAAAATTTCATCATATGGAAAACAAGCAAAGATGCAAATTCATTTTCAGAAAATGTGTTTTTAGCCTATTTCATGGAACTTTCTCAAAAATATAAGTCAAGCTCATTGTGGTGCTCTTAGAATAATAACGCATAGAAACCTAGCCCGCACACGCTAAGTGAGGCAAGTTATTTATAGAGGGTTCCAAACGCGTCCCAGGAGCGCGCGGGCTGTTAGTGCTCAAGGTCATATTGCACCGCGAACAGCTCCAAAATTTTTTGCTAAAAATGACGAAATGTGCGGTAAATGGGTGTAAAAATACAACAGACAAACAAAATAGACACTAACATCGCATTCCACAAGTAAGTAATGCGTTTCAACTCATATTTTTATGTAAATATTCACTAAAACAGAAAAATAATTTCGCGGCAACAAGATACGAAAGTGTTGCAAAGTAACGAATTTTTTTTCTCCCCATTTTGCTATTCTGTATCAAAATAATTATATTACGTTTTTAGTGGTGCCTGTAATTTCGATTTATTTGCGCATTTTGAAGTAATATTTACTCGAATAAACATTAAATGTTTTCGTTAACTCCTGTAAGTGATTGGGACACTTAATTATTTTATAATACTTTTAACGGCTCTGCGTTCATGCTTTATTGAATAATTATTTATATTAATTTTATTTGAATTGGAGCACATATTGCAACAAATTTACAGTATATATTTGTTTCTACTATAGTGTTGGCACCACCAGTACAACTTTGATAGCTTATTATATGTCTTTCTTTTCGTAACTCAAGCGAAATATTTTATATTAAAATATTTTATTTTCTTAAAAGGGGAGCATTCTTAAGCGATTTTTTAATCTATTTTAACAGTTATTTTCTTTAATGTTTGCTTATGGCATTTTCGGTTTTAGGTTTCGAATATGGCACTTATTTCTAAATCCAAGATGGCGGGCGCGATTTTTCGAATAATGGCAAGTTGGGTATCGTTTTCGAGATGTTTGGGAATGTTCAATACAAATATGTGACTCATTTCTAAATCCAAGATGGCAAACACGACAGTTCAAACAAAAGCAATATTCGTAATGAGCACCCCCAAATACCTCGAAAACGATACCCAACTTGCCATTATTTGAAAAATCGTGCCCGCCATCTTGGATTTACAAATAGTGCCATATTCACATTGAGCATCCCCAAATACCTCGAAAATGATACCCACATAGCATTTTTTTGAAAAAATCGTGCCCGCCATCTTGGATTTACAAATGAGTGCCACATTCGTAATGAGCACCCTCAAGTACCTCGAAAATGATACCCATATTGCATTTATTTGAAAACTCGTGTCCGCCATCTTGGATTTACAAATAAGTGCTATATTCGTTTTTCATCGACAAAACCGAGCATATCTGTAGGCACCTGATCGACAATGTCGGGCAAATCTGTAGGCACCTTTAACTTAATGATGAGTTAAGCAAGATACAATTTCCCCACTTTTGAGGGAAATGTTATTCCATGGCATCATTATTTGTATATTTGTGTGCGTGCCGACGAGCGTAGTTACAAGTTGCTTACGCCTACATGAATTTGGTTTTTGCCTCACTTGTGACAGTTCGTTTGTTATGAAACTATCATTCTATGCGTTATTATTCTAAGGTGGTGCTACTATTCAATGCTAAAAAGCACTATGAAAACAAACCATGGTATTGATATCAAGTCATACTCCAACTTGATAGCATTTCTAAAAAGACGCTCAGATGGCCATGTAAGTAAAAAGTCGAAAGTATTTTCGGCTGACAATATCAAGAAGTTCCTAAAAGAAGCTCCGGATTGGCGATATTTGGCAACAAAGGTCGGTTGAAACTAAATTATTGTTATTAATTTCTTTAACTTTCGTATTTCTTTACAATATAGGTGTTTATACGTTCTTTTTATCTCTTTTCAGGTTGTATTAATATGGTGCATGTAGACGTCAAGAGTTGGCAAACATAACAACTAATGATGTCGAGAACCATGGGCTGGTTCTTCTTGTCCAGGTCAAAAACACAAAAAATAAAATTCCAAGGTCGTTCACAATACAGGGGCCTTTTTACGACGTAGTGAAGAAATACGAAGCGCTTCATTCAAAAAAAGCTAATTCCAACAGATTTTTTCAAAATTACCGAAATGGAAAATGCACTAACCAACCCATTGGCATTAATAAATTGGGAGCAATGCCGAAAGAAATTGCCAATTTCTTAAATTTGCCTCAAGCACATGAATACACAGGGCACAGTTTCAGAAGGTCCTCGGCTACATTGCTCGCCGATTCAGGTGCGGACTTATTGACACTAAAACGCCACGGAGGATGGCGGTCAAGCAATGTAGCCGAAGGATACATAGAAGACTCGATAAGAAATAAAGAAGAAATTAGCTCTCGCATTACAAGGAACATAAATTTGGAGTCAAGTGTTGACTTTCAACCATCTACGAGCACACACGCGTACATTCCACCATCGTCGCCGCAGCCGCAACCGCCTCCGCCGCCGCCACCGACTGCAGAACTCTGTGGTCTCGTTTCTCCTACTTTCACTCAAGAGAGTGAGAGAGAGACTGGGGAGATTGTAACTAATAATAATAACTTGACAACATTAAAAATGCCAACTGGCAACGTAACAATCACTTTTAGAAATTGTTCAAATTTCTATAACTGCTTTAACAAGTAATTAAAGATTTATTCGTTTAAGAAAGTCAGAGTCTTATTTATTTCCTCGCAAATATGTTATAAAACGTCGTATGACATACGTGCGCTTTGAAAATTACAGCCTCTGCTTTCTTATAGCTGTAATTTCCAACTTACCGCACTTATATCATAATGTACTATTTCCGCACTATATAGATACATTACTTAGTAGATTAACAACAAACAATATTAATCATAACGTTTAAATTTTCTTATTTAAATATTCTTATTACTTACACATTTTGTTTTTTCAGATGAAAAAGACACATTCCTACCGCCATACGAGGGATGCGAATTTGAACCACGTCTTACTGTCGGGTGCGATTCGTAATACATAACAACAAATGATATATTTTTAATCGATATAATTAATTTATGGTATGCAAATATTTGACATGTTCTTGCATGATATAAAGGTCACTGGGTATAATAGATGATTGATATAACAACTTTCAATCTAATATACCGATCGCATAATGTTCATTTTATATAAACACTTCAGATATAACATTTTCACTGAGTTTAATGTTGAATGTGTATGAGTGAAAAAAAAAATTGATATAATTCCAGTGGTGTTTACGTGCAACGGTGAATGTACTGAATTTGTTTACATTTCCTAGTTCCGACCTCTTCCTGCGGGTTTAGGTTAGGTTAGTATATTCGTCGTTGTACTGCGAAAACCAATTGTCTGGAATTTTCACAGAAAATTACTTAATACGCATAAAACGCATTTGCTATTTGGTTCGATCTCCATCTGTGGGCTTAGGTTAGGCTAGTATATGCAATTAAATATTCTGTTTAAAGTTTTAATAAATATATTTTATAATACAAAAAGCTTAAACCTATAGAAAAACTATTATATTTTGCGATTGTACATTGTACACGACATACCGTCGGGTGCGATTCGTAATACATAACAACAAATGACATACTTTTAGTCGATATAACGCTCAACAGATATAATTAATTTATGGAATGCAAATATTTGACATATTCTTGCATGATATAAAGGTCACTGGGTATAATAGATGATTGATATAACAACTTTCAATCTAATATACCGATGGCATAATGTTCATTTTATATAAACACTTCAGATATAACATTTTCGCTGAGTATAATGTTGAGTGTGTAGGTTAGTATATGCAATTAAATATTCTACTTAAAGTTTTAATAAATATATTTTATAACACAAAAAGCACTTAAAGCTACACAAAAACAATTATATTTTGCGATTGTACATTTTAATGGTATAAAAAAAAATTCTTATCAACATAATGTAGAGCGCTTCAGCTATTCGTAAAATGAAATATTGTCTTATATTATTTAATACATTATACTGGCAGTACTTATACCATTTGTTCATTATGTCACTTAATCATTATATCTAATGTTTCTTATATTGAAGGTTCATTATACACATTGAAATTATGCCTCTTGTTGTTATACCTTTTGTTGATATTATTTATGTATATACAGTGAGTGATTATATCTTGTAAAAATAATATCAAATGTTATCATACCAAGTGAAAATAGATTATTTGTTGTTACATCTTTCATTACACACCCCTCACCGTCGCCTTATAAAACAATAAAATATTGAAAAAATATTTACTTTTTTTTCTTAATTTGAAATTATTAGCCTCCTCCACACCTCACGGTTCATAACCAGACTTGATCTCTTTACAGCTGCTCACTTTGATGTTCTTCTTTATTTGTTCACTGGACGCCATTCCTGATATTCCTCTCTTTCTTTTTCCTTCTATCATCCATTATAATTCTAACAAATACGTCATTACGTAACAAATTCCAAAAATTTCTCCCGCTCTCTGTTCTATGTAGTAGCTATTAGCAGAAACTTAAAAAATTACGTTTTCCCGTATAAATTTATTTACCTATGGTGTTTTTTACTTCCACTTTATTGTATTCAAGGGTTTCTTTCTTCCTTTCAAAACTTCCTCATTTGATATCTTCTCAATCCATTACATTTTTTACATTCCTCTTTGCAATCGGAGAGATTTCTCCTCGTCTCGCATGTGCATGTCTCGTATCCAACCAGGCTGGCTCTTCTTATTGACTTTATTAGCACTTTAGTTAATTATTATTTCTATTTCCTTCTTAGATTTCCTTTAAGAGATGACTTGTCATATCATTGTGCGTCAATTATTTTTTATGTCAAATAAAATTAAAATAAAGTATGCGCGGATAAGATATTCTGCTTAATCAAGACTGTCTGCCAAGTACTTTGAAAACGAGAGAAACTGGCAACCCAGACTTTTACTACAATGCAAGATTAGCTGAAAAATGTTTTTAAATCTTTTAACCGACTTCAAAAAAGGAAGAGATTCTCAATTCGACTGTATTTCGTGTATCTTATGCGATTACTCTGGCATTTGTGAACCGATTTTGATGATTCTTTTTTTGTTGGAAAGAGGATATGTCAGTATTGGTCCCATTTAAATTTGAAGAAAATATTCCACCTCTAAGGGTGACAAGCTAGGGAATGAATCAGGATTCGCACATTTTCTGGTAACAGATTTCAATAAAACTAGCAAATAAATTTAATTCCACGAACTTTTGAGGTCGGTTTATTTATATAAAAATTATTATTATTTAGTTGTCATAATTCCAAGTGACGGGACGAACAAGTCGTGCGCCTGCTGGTACACGGGACACGCTTGTCCATAACAGTTGCAGTGCCACTCAGAGTTTTAAATCGCAAAGATCTGAGGGGCACAGCCACTGCGCCCGTCGCCCTGAGACATAAGTTGACAAGTCCCATGTACCTGTAATTTCACCAGCACCCTTACCCTTCAAAAAACTTTGAAATCTATTTCATAAAATGATTTGAAATCTAATAAATTCAATATATTTATTTCAATTTAACTATTTGGTCAATATTAATTCAGAGTTTTCAGATCAATCTACCTATGCATACTACCACTTACCATTGCAGTATCGCAGGATACCTTATAGTTATTGATGTCACTTAAATAAACGAAGTAGCAATGATAGAATATTATCTGGATATTCCTAGAGCACCTCAGCTTTCATTGCCCAAAAGCACAAAGTCTAGATACATGTAACATACAAAGTACATGTTTTTTTAAAGTTTTAATTGTAGTCTTACTACGAACTAGTTGGAATGTCGATTCTCTACTGCAGCGCTGCAGTCTTTTTTTTCTTTTCTCGGTTCTGCATGTTTACGCCCGCAAAATGTTACTGAATGTTTTCCCCATAGACTTAACAAGGTCGGAATTCAAATTTTGTGCTTGATCAATCATGACGATCATATCAATGACAGTACAATTTTATTTATTATTCTACTTTTGTATTTAATGCATATCGGTTGAGGAACATCGCAATATAAAATTAGATTTAGGTATCACAGACTGCCCTCTATGCAGAGCGTGCCGAAAATGGCCGAGAACATCCCTCTGCAATGCTCCGGCGTGGCCAACTACAGGGCGAAGTACTTTGGAGTGCCGAGGTCGCTCTCCGAAGTATTCAGCAAACCCAAGAGGCTGCTGAGGTTTCTGGAGAAGCTTGGGTGGCACGAGTAGGACCCTGCATCGACCGCACCCGCCCGGCACACCGTACCACACCATAAAAAATTAGATGTAGGTAAAAAAATGTCCAACGGCTACCAAAGTTCGACCAAACACTAAGAAAATTTCCTTCAATCCAGTAGGATTCAAACCAGCGACACAGTTTGCGAGACGGGGGCTAATCGCTCTCCCAGCTAAAGATTTATTTCACTGGTATGTCCGCACGTATTGTCTGTGTAATTTTGTTTATTTATGTATAAAAAATCAACATTGTATTGATTCAAAATCAACATTTTATAAACCTATTCCTGGCACACCAACATAAATACCTATACCAAAGAAAAAATAGAAATCTTGTACTTACTATAAGTAGATTGTATTACAGTCTTGTGCTTTTTTTTTTCAATATATGAAAAAAGTCAAAAACAACAAAAAGGAAAGAAAGGGAAAAAGAGGAAAAAAGGGAGAGAGAAAGAGAAAACAAAAAATAGTGTTAAGTAGTGCTAGGTATTGTACTATTCTGAGTACACTTCTCTCACACATTCTCCCAATACACTCGCATGTAACCAACACTATACATACTGTCAAAGACAAAATGTAGGCCAATAGCAATGCGTCTCTGATACAGTACAGACATGGAATTTAAAAAAAAAGTCTTGTGTTTATTTACTCACGTACGTTGTAAATATAATTGTACCTTTTTTATAAAACAAAAGACTAAGTTTGTGGAATTACATCTAATTGCCAAGTTTTATTGCATTCGGTTACCGGAATGAGCGCGAAACCGGATTCATCACCCTTCGAGGTGAAATATTTTCTCTAAATTTAAATGGGACCAATACACTATTTCCAAAAAAAAGGAATCATCAAAATCGGTTCACCAACGTCCCAGTAATCGCGTAATATACATACAAAAAAAAGTCTGTTAAAAATAGTATATTGTCGGATGACAATATACTATTCAGGTGGATACCTGACTTCCGTCTTGTACGACTTGGGAACTTCACAAAAGACAAACATAAATCTTAAGTATCTTTAATTCCATTGTTGAAGTTTATCTAGTATTATAACCCAAAAGTGGGCGCCTAGTTGTTTCCTTGTTGTAGCCCCTGAACCCTCTCTAATGCAAAACACGTACTTGACATTTATCATTATATCAAACAGCAATAGATAGTAGTAGTATATCGATAGATTACGAATTTTACATAGTTTGTGATTACAAACAGTGTGTTGTGCGGGCTGAAGTCAGACGCCTGCGTATTAAATTTGCTATATATATTTTATCAGAGTCCTTTGTTGTCCCGGAGTGTGGTTATTGCTATTGAATTTTGTTGGGTAATTGCAAAATAAAAATGTAAGTTTGTTGTGTTTTTTGCTTTGTAGCAAAGTAAAATAACCTCTAATAAGTGAAATGTATTACCTTAAAACTTTTATTTTCCCGTGAAAATATAACATGCATACTTACATGTATATTTTTATTCGCATTAAGGCCTGTAACCGTCTATATTGAATGCTATAATTACATTAATGTATTTTTCAGATGATCGATCCGGTGCCACAAATGGAAAATAATAAAAAAAATTGTCGAGTCATGGATTATACAAAGTCTTTGTCTATACCCAAATTGAAGAATGCAACTCTGTTCATAGGGTACTTGAATATTGTAAGTACTGTAGGATAATAGCGTGTGGTCAGGTCTATAGGTTATGTCTGTTTTGGGGCTACAAAGTAAAGTACCCTGGCAATATTCCTGTGGAAATCAGACCAAATGTCAAAATAAGTGGTGGAGCTGATAATTTCAATCAATATCTCATAATAAATGTAAATGAATTATCAATAAGCAAACAATTTATTGAGCTCGGTGTAAGGTAGATAAAAGCAGTGAGCAAATATACCTTTGATCGCTCATTGTTATCTACGTTTTAGAAGTTTATTAATCCTAAAAATACATTTTCACACGTCACACGTGACGTATACATTTATATTATGAATAAAAATGCTTGGATATTTTACTCAATCACGCCAAAGTGACAGCCGGAATTCGAATACAATATACATTGACTTACAATTATATGGAAGTCGGGTCCGCGCTAAAAAGTGTCCGAACTTATAGGGCGTTAAAATCGTATACAGAGCGTCATTCACGCTTTAGTCTTCGTTTGTTCGACTGACAGCGAAGCAAGCAAAATTAGACAGTACTGCGATGACATTACAATGTAAATTCAACGTTTTAGCTTTTTCATATTCCTTTACATGTCACTACGTTTAAATAGGTTGACTTGGGACATTTTTTTCGTGGTTTTTGTATTAGACCCGTCGTCCATTTATTTGTAAGTCAATGACAATATAGAAAAAAATTTATTGCAACGCCGTAACACAAAGATAGAATAAACTTTAACTGCCTCCGTGGCCGAACGATTATCAGCCGGACTTCCTCGCAGACATCTCGGATTGGATTCCCTGGCCGGGAGAAATATTTGTATGGCCTACATTCATTTCTCTCGTGAATTGTGGTTATCTATGTGTGTGTCCATGGCACCCGTGATACAGAGTTTCCCTAGTGCGGGGCTATGAGTGTGTAAAAAAAATAAAAAAGTAAAACGAAAAAAAAAAAAATTAAAAGAAAACAACGAAACAAAATCAAAACATTTCAAATTACAAATAATTTGGATGATACATAAATTTTATGGAATATCATGATGTTTTACCATGGAAGTGAAAAAAAAAGCCAATTGACTTAAGGCGAGGTATTGCAACGCGCGCCTAGTTATAGGAGGTGAGGTGGGGGCGGGGGATCGCCCCTCGCGTCCCGCAATCCGCGCACTGTAAATTAGTATCAATAAAATAAGAACAGGCGGAGACAATTTGACACCGACATGATGTCAACAAGCGCCCGACTGCGACAGACGGGGTAGCGAGCGACGAGGGTGTAGTCAAACCCCTGGGCAATTAGTAAATTTTTGGATAAATGGCTACAGTTGAAAATCAAAATTTTGCAGGTTTTCTGTGGTACTTAAAGAGAAATATCTCCTTATAAAAATTATACAAAAAGTTAGATATTTTATTCTTAAATAACTCGTTTTAGACTTTTATTTTATCCTGTTTTCAGCATTTTATATGATCGAGTAAAGTACATCCTACAGTGTAACACATTAGCACACTCTTTAGACAATACACTTAGGTGTATCGTATATTCTTGTAAGATCGTTATTTAGTAGTAAATACCTGAACCGTTTGATCTAGCAAAACAATTGTTCCCGCTTCTCCTCCGGTGACTAAGTTAAACCTCGATTACTATCAAAACCTGTCGCCAAAACTCACACATTCATAATTTTTAAACACTATGAAATCTTGATAATGATTGATCGTAGGTACTTTCTAATTTGTCTTGTCATTACGTTACGGCTACTATCCAGCGTACTGCCGATGCGAAGTCCAGAAGGTTTTTCAAACCCATCAGCCCACAACCACAACGCACCCCCTCACACAAACATGCACGCACCCACTCACTCACGCACGCACACACACACACACACACACACACACACACACACACACACACGCACACACACACACATTCTCATAGCTTAAGTTAAATATAATTAGCATTATAACTGTCTTTCCCTCTATTCATCTTGGTTTTATCTCGTCAATGTTCACTAATTTTTAAAATAATTATAAGGAACTCATCCATTTGAATCTCTGTCTCTTGAGATACAGGTTTTTACCTAGTTCAAGAGTCAGTGTCGTTACTTGCTACCTGTTCCGCTTTCATTGTAATTGTTGTATGTGTATTATTGTATCTATTTGTAATTTGTGGAAATAAATAAATTTTATTATTTATTATTATAATTTAAAAAGAAATAACAAATTCTGAACTGTTAATGTAATTAAAATTTTGCCATGTTGGCACATCTAAGAAATTTCTATACTACAGCAAGTTACATTTTAATTTTTATATTGAAATTTCAATCAATATGCTGCCATTTAGCGGTCAATAGCTGAACGACGACGAATTCGAGATTATTACTAAGTTCTCAAAAAAAGAAGCGACCATATTGTAGTGGTATAAGGTTTGCTTTCCTTTCTAATGATAAAAAATGACGATAAAGAGAAAATTGAAAATTTGTTAAAATATAGAAATAACGCATTTTCTACGATTTTCGATGTTTTGCGCGAGATAATTGACACGCCACAACGTATACAGCGAAAATGGCCGACT
Organism: Hyposmocoma kahamanoa; assembly: GCF_003589595.1. Classification (NCBI taxonomy): domain Eukaryota; kingdom Metazoa; phylum Arthropoda; class Insecta; order Lepidoptera; family Cosmopterigidae; genus Hyposmocoma; species Hyposmocoma kahamanoa. The sequence continues at coordinate 2,393,874 of NW_020653608.1, read as the reverse complement.
GAGCTCAAGTTTGCAGAACTCCGCGCATTGTTGGCACTCGTGCCACGCAAACTAAGCACTGAAACTGTATTTATTAGTCTTTACTATCGTGATAATCATTTACTTTTTGTGAAATTACTTCACCAGATGTTATAATTATAAGTAGGTACAAAGATCGAAGTTCTGTTAGCGCGAAGAAGTTTTACTTGTGTCCGATCTTTATAATAATAATCTATTAAAATAAATAAATCTTCGTATATTAATAATTTGGATGAAAATTGGTAGACAGGTAGTCTCAACGACTTGGATTACCACGTAGGGTGCATTTTTATTCTTGATAAATCTAATTTAACATGGAAACTTCAAGCGGAAGAACTTTGTAGAAAACTTGCATTCTAAGCTTTGTCTAAAAAAGTAAAACTGGAATCCGTAGTGGTAGCTTTACCATGGTTTAGTTGCATCAACATAAAGGTTTGGTGTTTTATACTGGGGAAATTATAGTGAAAGAGAAAACATATTCACATCCCAAAAAAGGTGCATAAGAGCTGTGTGGGCTAAAACCCACAGAAAACTGCAAACAAATGTTTATTTCGCTTTGCATATCAACTCTACCCTCTTTATAGATTTTGGAAACATGTATATTTGTAAAAATGAACATCCATCAATTTATAAAGTTATCGGATGTCAGAGCAAGAAACACCTTTGTTGAAAAGGAGTATAGTCGGGTGGCACCAAAAATATGTGTATAATAAACTACCGGAAAACATGAAGATATCGCTCCATATTGATAAATCTTATTATACTATTAGTGATTATCTACATGGCAACTTATTAAATTCAATCACATTTTAAATCATGTTTTTAATATTTTCAACTTACATCTGACATTAGTTGAATTTTTTGATACAAATTTATTTTGACATTTTAATATTTCTATGCCGCTTGTTGGCAAAATATGCGGAACTTTTTTTAAATTTTGTAACATCTGTTTTTTTGGTACCACATTTACAAGAAATAAATGATATTCTATTCTATTCTAATTTTACATTCCAGACAATCAGTATTTTGTTCATCATTGTATCCTCGGTGGCCCTGGCGAGTTGGAATGATTTATTCGAGAATTCACACGAATATTATAATTTCTTCTACTTCGCGAATAGCGTAGTCCCACCTAGTGTTCTAGCGATTGGAATTATTTGTATGATATTCACTGCTGCCTTGATTGCTGGTACTCATATGGTAATTATTCAACTATTACTTTGTAATTGTCCTAGTCATTGTAGTACTTTATGCAATCGTTGCATAATGAGGTTTCGTAAAGTCGAATACCGTGTTTAAGTCACGAGGCTTTGCCGAGTGGCCTAAGTAATAGGTACGAGATTTAAATATCTAATTATGTAATGATTGCATACTATATTTTTTCTACGTGTAATGAAACAGAACCAAATATTTAATGTTTATTTCGTTAACAATCCATGACAAGAAACGCATTTAAAAAAAAAATCTTAACCCATTTTTAGCGTAGGCGAAGATTCACCATACAGCCCTCATATATTTAGACGATAGCCAATAAACGCTACAAAACAAAAAACCAAAGAGATAGATAGAAGTGGTCAAGTACCGCTTAAATTATAACCAATCATTTTTTTACAGAGATTTATGGCCCGGTTGCAAGATTTTTCGGCCAATCTAACCAATCAGGAGGCAGTATAGCATTTGAGTAGCGTCGTAATTGATATTTTTATTAGCAAAAATACGACTATTTTTTTGAAACTCATTCAAGTTCTGTGTACAGTACCATATTTCTCATAATAGTTCTGTGTACGTACCTGTGTACAGACCTTCAATGAAATTCTTCAGCTCGGTGGCGAGTATCATAGACAATAGAACTTTGATTCAGAACTAAAAGGAGCGCTTTTATATTATGGTTTATGAAATTATAATTGACAGATTAAAGTACAGGAGTGGAAAAAATACTATTTTGTACTTCGATAAAGTTTTTGTTCTTGGAAATGCGCTGTCGATTCCATACAAGTCATTACTATTCGATTGAAGTAAATCGAGTAGAGACGATATTATACAAGTAGATTCGATTTGCGGGAACCACCATGAACCTCATAAGAAGAGAGATGTTAGAACATTAGAATTGAAACTACCTTATTATATTCAGTCAAATATGGTAAATGCATACAAACGTTGCAGCGTTGATAGTAGTGTGCGCGCCCGTCACGTTACGGACGTACACATTTGCATAATCTCGGGATGTATTTTTGCTGTAGCGCCATCTATGAGAAACCTATTTCTTCACTCAGGTTTGTTTTTAACACAGAAAAATTCGTGAGGTTCGCTGGTTCGTTCGTGGCTTGTTAGCATAGCGTCTGACACGGTTTGCTAGGCGACCCTGGTTCGAATCCAGCCGGACCGAAGGAACTTTTTCCTTTCCTGTGTTCGATCGTTGTATTAATAATTTTAAATAAATATTTACTTTCTCATATCAACTACTCGATTGGCGTTATGTATGGGGATTGGAAAAACAAATATTTTTCCGTTAATTTATTTTTTTATTTTCACTAATGTTATGATGCGTACCAGTTTTTTATTGCACTTTGTATATTGTCTGCCACGTTGGCCCAATATGACTTCTTCCTCCTTCTGATGTACTAGTAGATATCTTTATTTAGGCATACGCAAGTCGCTGGTCACGTTTGTCAAATTTACCATACTTTTCTTTTTTCAGGAAAAAACGCTACTGATGCATATATACTTGTCCTTCGGGGTAATTGGCCTCATGCTATCAGTTGTAACGATGAGTGTTATTGTCATCATCATGGCGTGTTTGGGTCTACTGGTTTCCATGATCTTCGCAATGCAGATTTTCTTTTTCTTTGGTAAGCAGTTGTTATGATTTTTTATTTATTTGTATTGGTAGACGCGTCACATTTGAGATGTTACATGCACCCAGTAAGGGTATAACAAATGACAAATCCTATGAACTAAAAATTAAAATTAATGCTACTATTTGAATACAAGTTCTTCAAATTTTTGATTAATTGAATATCTACTAGCATTTTTGATTTGAGTATATTACAAAATGTTGAGTTTCTTTCTATTATTTTCAGTGTGTCAGGTAATTTGTTATAGATTTTTACTGCTCTATAATGTGGGCTACTTGGATAAATTTCTATACGGGGTGTTGGTAAGACTAAGTTTGTATTTCGGCAATCACTTTTAACAAAAAAAAATCCTTACATAATTTATTGTTTCCATAAAATATGTTTATAGAAGTCGTCCATTTATTAGTAAGTCAATGATCCGTTAGCTAACAATCGTGTGAGTGAGTGAGAGTGAGAGAATGAGACAAATTAATGAACCCAAATCCGACAGAATATTTTCTTCAAATTTAAATGCAACATATACTGAGGTATACTCTCTTTCTAATAAAAAAAGAATCATCAAAATCGGTTTACAAATGCCAGAGTAATCGATTAACATACATGCAAAAAAAAAAACGTTCGAATTGAAAACCTCCTCCTTCGAGCTTTTTAGTTCATTTTAAATGAAATTGTTTATTTCAATTATATTTTTTGTCAGCGTATTCATAGATAACGTATCACTTCCATAGGTCGTTTTGATATCTATTGTCGAATTCTTTGTCATTGATTTTACCTGACAAGTGATGAAGAAATTTGTTAATTTATTATTTATCTGTTTAGGCGTGTACGCTATCCAGCTGTACGTGATTCAACAAACCATCGAGGTCTTCGAAACTCCTTCCAACGTCCAAGAAGTACATGTGAAAGGTGAATTTGTTTTACAAAAATGTAAAGTAACCATTTTTCAGCATACATTACAAACGTAGTAGGCGCAGGAAGCCCTCAGGCCATATGGAATGATGATCTGTGAAAGGCTGCTGGCAGCAAAAGGATGTGATAAGCTGCCGCCATCAGTAGGCTGAGATAGGATGATGATGAATACACATATTATTATACGTACATGGTCTGATGTAACGGGCTGGTTGTCGTAGCGTTCATATATTTTGCGATATTATACATGCGACTGTGGCGGAAAAACAGCAGTTTCCAGTTTCCACACGCTTCACAGCCACTTGAAACAATATCTTTCATTCAATTGTGCTTCTTATTTTTTTTATTTTATTATTTTCCGGTTAACAACAGTACACTAAGTATATATAACATATACTAAAGATGTTACTTGCGTAGTATGAATCTTCTTGATGTAACCATTCGAGTGAAAACCGCGCATTCTTACCGTAATTCGTGAGGTCGCGTTGTAATCGATGCTTCTTATACATATATTACAACCATAGATTTGATTACATCTATATTGACTTAGAGCCGTGTGTAACTGTACTTTTTATTATGTCACATAACGGGACAAACAGAGAAATAGTCGTGCGCCTGGTGAAAAGCGATACATCTGTGGAAGTACCATTTAGTGCTTTAAGTTACGATCTGAAGAGAACTGCCGTTGTACCTTACCCACCACTAACGTGACCATTTTGTCCTCAAAGCGGGACGCCTGTACATTTATTATATGTTTAATGATGAAAAAAATGTTTATTGATAAATTTTAAAAAACACAAAATAAAAACGTATAACTAATCTTTTGCAGGCTGGTGGGCTGGCATTATGTATTTTTCGGGTGAAGAATTTTACTTTAGTATGTCAGGTTTAGTTCCACGGCAGCCCGAAACATCACGCCATCGATTCATTCCCGGCAAAAACAATGCACGCGCAGTACGACGCACAAGATTTGCTAGCTGTTACGCTTTCGCGTCATTTTTTAAATTTTGTGTCACGTGTGTCCTGTTTTGCCAAAGCGGGACATTTTAAAGTATTTTGGGGACACGAAGCTTAAAAGCGGGACTGTCCGCCGAAAATCGGGATGTATGGTCGCGTTACCCTTCACCAATGTGCCTGTAATTTCACCAGCACCCTTTCTTTTCAAAACATAAATAGGTGTGGAGGCAGAATTTTCATCGACAACCTCTTTTACAAGGAGCGCTACTAACTACATAATTAGAGAATTTATTTGATACTTGCTTTTGCCTAGAATTTTGCTTGTTAAAAAGCGACTTGTGACTGTAAACACTACTTGCGACTAAGTATTTCCATCCATCCGTCCATAGAAACTTTCTCCGTAGTGGGTTGGCAAAACGTTGCAGCAGATTTAAATTTTCTTAATTATTATTTTTGTGTTTTTTTCTTTCAGATGTAAAAGACATATCTCTGCCGTCCTACAACAGATATGAATACGCTCCACATCTTACCGTCGCCACATAAAACAGTAAACTGTTCAAGCCCTGTTTAACATCTTTCTACACTTTTTACGTCGAATTATTTTACTCTTTATTTTACTATCGGATACATTTCGGAGAGTGTGCGCAGGGACTTTATAATTTAATTGAACCCACACCGTCCCGTCTTAGGTCTACTACAAACTCCGAAACATTGCTTTCCACACGTACAGTCAAGAGCACACCAAACTTGACACTTTGTACTTTGGACCGTTCTTATCGTAAGCGACATAAGTGTTGAATGTAAGTCTTAAGTGTAAAGCTGGACGTGCTCTTGACCCTGTGCACATGAAGCGCTTTGCCTCATCCTTCCTGATACGTACGGCAAAGGAAGTTAATACACTGCCGGACATTTTTGTTTCCCGAAAGCTACATTTTAGGGCTATTCAAGGCTAGAGTATATAGGCATTTACTACACGAACGCGTAACATGGTCTCCACATCGTTGCTTAACATCTCGCACACGAAATCAAATACTGTAATAACTCAAAATTGTAGATTTGAGAGGACATGATGTGAAAATTAAAAAATAATACTGAATGAAACCAATATATTCTCGTTGCTAAATGGATTATTAATAATGTATACTTAAATAAAAATAATCACATTATTCGCAATAAGATCCATTTAGTATTTTTTTAAATTTTCGAATTGTGTGTTCCCAAGAAGGTTGAGGGTGACCAGAATAGCTACAAGATGGAGAAGTGCAAGTTCAGTCATTTCATCGGACACACCATCGATGAATGTAAGAAATTGGAAAATAAAAATAAGTCTCAGCCCTCAACGTACCAAACATCCATGCACCGAAACCTGCAACTCAGGTTCCTTCCCAACGCAACCAAAACTTAGTTGCTATAGATAAGATGCGCCAGGTGTCGTCAGATGCTATTGTATGAAGTGCTCAGCAAAAAAATAGACCTCAAAAGTTCGTGGAACAACATCTGTTTGCCAAGTTTCATTGGGATCGATTACCGGAAAGGCGCGAAACCGGATTCGTTCCCTAATTTGCCAACCTTAGAGGTGGAATATTTTCTTCAAATTTAAATAGGACCACTACTGAGGTGCCCTCTTTCCAACAAAAAAGAATCATCAAAAATGGTTAATAAGAAGTACGAATAAGGAGTTATCGTGTAATGTACATAAAAAAACATACAGACGAATTGAGAACCTCCTCTTTTTTAAGTCGGTTAAAAAGAAGACAGTGCACAGAATTATCATTAATTTCGCCCGTGTTACATAGCGCTTATTACAAGCAGGAAACACAATAGAGAGAGGAGAAGATAAGAGCCTGACCACAGCGGCACATACACACTAATATATCTCTACATGTATATATATAAACAATAAATTATTGTAACAATAATAATATATAACGTATTATATCTATTTTACCTAGTTTATTTTTATTAAAAATTATATATTTGTTTTACGTGTTTTATTATTATACATGTATTTTGAGTATAACTTATTAGTTGTTGACATTCTGACAACCGTCCAAGTGTAGTCACTATTCCAACCGTGGATGATATCTCAAAAATATAATCAAATTATGAAAACAGCCTTGAAACCAAGGAACATATTATTAATAAACGAATTTACCTGTACGTGAACTTCTATCATAATTATACGAAGGCTTCATAATAAGAGATTAGCATCCTCAAGAGCAAGAGGTATATCCTAACGCAGACAATCATTAGCCCTGCGGAGCGTATAAATTTTGCCAATGGTCTATATTATTTTGGTGAAAACATAAGGTGCTGTGCTGAGATCGAATGGTAATATTTTAATTTCACAAATCTTTTGACTTCACTGAAAAGGTAAATATTTCCAGAATATATCATGAATTTTTACTAAAAATATACATCTTGAAGATCGATCTTAGCTATAAAAACAGTAGCTAGAAATTAATTTCAAGGCTGTACCGAAATCCTTTAATTTAAAATGTTGTGTTTTTAAATTTATTTAATATTTTTAGTTTCGAATGAATCTCATTCTACCATTCGGTTTCCACGCTTAAAATATATGCTAGTTACTAACTAGCTAGTTGACGCTTTGGGCACATGAGTAAAGAACTTTGAGATCGCGCCAATGAATATTAAATGTTTATTGACTTTATCTATTTATTAAATATTTATAAGTGAGGTCTATCCCAATTAGAATAATTCCTAGGTGCTGGCACGTCTGGATTAGTGGCCGACAAAAGTGAATTTATAACCTTGTATGTACGATAACAATACACGGTATCGAATAATAAGTGACCATTAATTAACAAAATTAGTAAGCTCGCCGGTTATTTTACCAGAGAAGTTATCGACTACTGCGAGTGAACTGCTGAGTCTGCGACGACCTCGGCGCGCTGATCCCTCGTCGATGCAGGCAGCGTCGTCATGATCTCCTTTGTCTCCTTCGCCGCCATCGCTTGTTTGCGTGGCGGGTTGATCCGCCAGGTCTTTGATGTACCCGATGGAAATTTCTTAGCAAGGCTAAGTTTAATAGTAGGGTTTACTTTTACTTCTGAACCTGACTTGTGAACAGCCTTAACAGCCTTTAGGGCGTCCGGTAATGTATGAACGAATAGAATAGCAACTTTAGCATTTTGAACGGATTCCTTCATCTCTTTTTTGATGGAAGAAATAATGAAATTACGCCTAGTTAACGTATCACTGTGTTAGCACTCACCATGCAACGGCATGCACCTTGCACCCTGTGTCCATGAGTAGAAGCAATAAATTTGTGTCCTCTTTTGAAGATAAGCCACGAGGGAGTTTCAATGGCCTTATGTCTCTTTTGTTTTTTTTTTGTTCTGTGAGGACAGCTTTAAGTTCTGGGTTCAAAATTGGGACGCCGAAGACCTTACAGTTGTTCGGTATAAAATACAGATCAATTAATACCTTGTGTCGTCCTCGTACAATTTGATGACGCTTTCTTCGCCGTCAGCAAACAGCTCCATATCGGGTACGTTGGCCGCCCCGGCGGCACCGTGTCGGCGCGGCACTCGGCAGCAGGTGAAAAAACTTGCGTGCTCGCTTGTCGTTGTAAGGGTCGTGGCCTCAGTTGTTAGTCAGGCGGCCCCATCACAGTCTAAGCTCGAATTAACGACGTCCAAACATCATAGGTAGCGAGCGAGTTAAGAAACACTCCCTCAAAACGTCCGGAAAACTCGTTTGTGCCGTAATTTTCAAGACCTCATCGAGTCTCGATATTTTTTTGAATGCACGTAGACTGAAAGTCATATGAACGCCAATAGCATAGCATGTATGTACGTTTACGCACAATATCGATTGTATATTAGACATTGTTGTCGCCGCGCTGACGCGTGATTAGTCGGGGGCAATAATAGACACGTGATCGAGAGTTAATATCATTGGTTGGCTGAAGTATGATTGGACGACAGAAAAATATACACGTGAGTGGGAATATGATGACAATGAAAAATCCCACACTTTTATCTGATAGAGTCGTTACGGAGATTAGATTTGACTTAGGTATAATTAATTTATTAATTCATTATGTTATTCTCTTTGTATGATTTACTGGTAAAATTGTATAATTAATTGTTTGTTATATCAGTACCTATCGTTTCTACTAATGTTATATTTTACTGCCTCCGTGGCCGAACGGTTAAAATGCCGGACTGCCACGCAGAGGTCCCAGGTTCGATTCCCGGGCCGGGAGAAATGTTTGTATGGCCTACATTTATTTCTCTCGTGAGTTTGGATGTAATTTGTGGTTGTCTATGTGCGTGTCCATGGCACCCGCGACACAGGGTTTCCCTAGTGCGGGGCTATGTTGAGTGTGTGCGTTATTATTTATTCATTCGACTTACAATTATATGGACGTCGGGTCCGCGCTAAAAAGTGTCCGCACTTGTAAGGCGCTAAAATCGTATACAGAGCGTCATACTCCGCTTTAGTCTAAATTTGTTCTACTGACAGCGCGATACTGCGATGACATTACAATTTAAATTTCGAATAGGTTGACTTGGGACATTTTTTTCGTGGTTTTTGTATTAGACCCGTCGTCCATTTATTTGTAAGTCAATGTATTTATTTATTTTTTATGATAGCATGTGACGGGACGAACAAATCGTACGCCTGGTGGTAAGCGTCACGCCTGTCCATAACAGTTGCAGTGCCGCTGAAAGGGCACTGCCATTGCGCCTGTCACCCTGATACATAAGTTGAAAAGTCTCATGGAACTGTGGAAACGTTCCGTGGAAACTTCTGTTTCTAATTAGCAATATTTAAATTAGAATTCAAATTAATTGAAACGCATGTACTTTCAATGTAAATTAATAGGACTCAGTACCATTATCATAAAACGATTTGTCAAACAATACCTAAGAGTAACATAAAAAAATCTAAATTACTTTGTAAACATGCAAACGATAAAAAAAATCAATAACAATACACGCGTAAGGCACTTATAAATTATAACAACAAAAATATTTTGTTATTGAATACTATGATTTTCATACATTTTTTGTGACAATACGCCACTAGCTTGTTATTATTATTCATACAAAGATAGAACTAAAGAAAGAAAATGTGAACGGTGACGGCGAAAAAGCCATTTAAGGCGAGGTATTTCAACGCAAGCTCAGATTTGAGGAGGTGAGGTGTGGGGGGCCCCCGCACACGCCGTCCAGCAATTCAATATGATTAAAAAAAAAGGAAGAGACAGTTTGACAAAGATGCAACGTTCACAAAATCCCGATGGTGACTAACGAGGTAACGGGTGGCCTGTGTCGTTAAACCGCTCGCTGGGCAATTTGTAAGCTTTGGAATAAATGTGAATTTAATAACTATAGGGCTTAAGTTGAAAACTAAAATTTTGCAAGTTCTCTGTTGTAAGAGTGGAAGAGAAGAAGCGGGTGAAACTGTTTTGCTAGAACAAATGTTTTAGGTATTTACTACTAAATAACGGTCTTACCGAAAATATACGATACACCTGAGATATAGTCTAAAATATAATGTGCTAATTAGTTACACCGAAATACCGAAAACTGGCTAAATTAAAAATATAAATACGAATTATTTAAGAATAAATTATCTAACTTTGCACATATATTATAATTATATGATGGTTTTTTTCTTATTATTATAATATTAAGTGACATGACGATGCGAAAACGGCGGATTGAGCTCAATTAGGCGTAACTAGGTCTGCTGTTGGCACGCGTGTGACGCTAACTAACCACTTGTACTCTAATAATCGTCCCGTCACTTAGTGTTATAATAATAAAGATCAAGGTTGCTATAGTGTTGTAATGTCATCGGTTTTATATAACATGCCAAATTTCAAGTCGATCGGATCGTTTATTTATTTATTTATATATTATATTACATATTGCTTACAGATTAATATCCAAACACAATAGTAATTATAATATTCATCTTATGACACATCCTTTCACTGGGAAAAGAACTGATAATCTTTAAACAGCTGAATCGACGCATTAAATATAGTTAAGAACCATCTCAATTAAATTAGCCTTTAAAAAAAAACGCTTTAAAACAGTTGACTAAAAGTCTGAAATATTCAACAACAACAACACATAATAAGTCACACATTAAAGGAAATCTACTTCCCCGGTTAGCTTGTTCTTTAAAAACATTTTCATGTCACGATTCAATCTTTTTCTGTTGGTTTAGATGTAATTTCCGAGCGAAATGAAAGAGAGTGTTTTAGACTAGATTTTACTTGAGTGTGACTTGCGAATAATAACTGTGATGATGAATAACGTTACGTTTTCGTACTGCTAACTAATTAAAGTTTTCATTACAATTACATATCCTAAATGTCGATAACAATTGAAATACCGCACCCTTGCAGGAGGAGGCAGGTCATTTGATATTTAAGATGAGATAATATATTTTTTTATAATACGAAGTGACAGGACGAGCAAGTCGTGCGCCTGTTAGTAAGCGATACGCCTAATCGTAAAGATCTGCCACTGTGCCCGCCACGTTGAGCCATAAGTTGACAAGTCCCATGTGCCTGTAATTTCACCGCACCCTAACCCTTTAAAACAGAAAGCGACAGAAATAGGTAAGGTGGGAGTACTACCCTGTATGAACTCTTAATTGGAGGAATCCCGAGCAGTGGACAATTACATTATTGTATTTGCTTTTATTACGCTGTTTCACAGCATACATTTGAGTCACATACCTATTTAAAATAGGCTCTTTTAAAAAGATAATTGTAAAATACATATAGCAAGGGTAATTAATGGCGGATGGAAGAAAAAGTATAGATGTGATTACGATTACGTCCCGGCTAAAAATGTACACGAAAAAATCTCCACATGCTAAGTCCAGGGAACCCTTCTGAAATGTCAATTTCTGAACTTGACCAATTTTGTTTGACGTCGTCAAAGTACGTCTCAATTACAAGTTTTAATACCAGTAAAGCAACTTAAATTATAAAGCAAGGACTTCTGTCTAACGCAGAATTTGACACTCAAGACTCAATTTCAACTAGGTACATACCTCTTACGATAAATCCAAATCCAAAATCCAGAAAGATAGATGTGCTCGTGACTGACTATATTCAATAAATATTAAAAATAAATATGTTTTATTCGTCAATTACACATAAGCTTAACTCTGGGGCTGATGGTCCTTTTAGGCTTGACAGGGCCTGTCTTAGGAGACACCGCCTGTGGCCCTAGGGCCTCAGGTTTTCAACCGCAAAAGGACCAAAACTGTAGCACTGAGCAAGGTTGGCGTATTTGAGCCATCTGATCTGCGATTCTCGGCCGCTCTAATGACAGATCCTGCGCCACTCGCGCTTGCAAGGGCATGGGAGGGGGCTTCAGTGTCCATACTGGTTGCGTCCCACACTAGCTGTCTCCCTAGCTTCCACGGACTTAATAAATAAATAATGAAATTAAAAGAGTCGGTACAGTAAGAGCACGTTACACTAGACATTTAACATTTAAATTGAAGAATATTGCCTTATGTACAGAACAACTCGGAACAATCCAATGTCCAAAATGTCAAGGTTATACTCCTCGTAAAGTTTTGAAACATAAAATACCTTGCTCTTGTTACTAATTTTGATATGTTCACACTGTAATTACCTACTTTCGCTTGTTGCTGCTAATGCTTATTTTGAATATTGCTTTCAATTAGATACTTGCTAACAAGTCACTGTTAAACAGTTAACTGCGATTTGACGACAGTAAAATGGAGTAAGTTTTTTCATATCGGTTACTAAATTACCTATAAAAATGTACTAGGTAGATTTGGTGGGTGACACCGTAAATGAAACGTTAAATAACAGTAAATTAAAAATTAAACGTTATACTTTGGTGTAGGTACCCTACTGCAATGTTTAGCGTAAAAATATTGTATTAGTATGTGAAAAACAAGTGAAAAACAAATGTGGAGTTAAGTTCTTCTTGACGGGCACAAGTAACAAACTGTTGTTTGTAAATGAATTTAGTTTAGTTAGTAAGTAATGAAAGAAGTATACCTAAGTATACAAGAGTAATTTTCTTTACCTAATTTCGGTGGCAATTTTCATTATTTAAATATTCTAGAATATTATCTTGAAATATTATTTAATATTTCACAATATTATCTGAAGGTGCGTTGGTAGATCAATGGTAAGTGTACTTCTTTTAAAATTTACTAAATTCCAAAACAATAGTTTCTTACTTGTGCCCAACAATACGAATTTAACTTCAAAGTTTTCACAAACATATTAATTTTTACGCTAAACATTGCAAAAAATAATGTAACTGAATTTCATACATTTTAATTCAGAACGTCTTCCAGGAAGCATTGCCGATGTCCATTCACTGCAAATGCGGAGAAACTGTCTTTGTACATCGGTATTCTGAACTTTGTAAGTATTGTTTAGCATATTTAATTAATTTGTGCTACGTAACGTAACATTGACGACTTTGGTGGCCTAACGGTGTACATTGAGGAGTGCCCCAGAGTGAACTCCCTGGTTTGAGATCGGGCAATTTAACTTATAGGTTTTTTTTAACAATAACAAAAGCAAATTCAAATTTACTGTGTTGTTAATTATTAAATGCAGAAAGACAAATAAAAATACTATCGACCCCAAGAGGACTCAAACTTGCGAACATCGCTATTCCAACTGAGTTAAAGGTCGAGTTAACCGAGTCGACGAAATTCTTCTATATATCTGTTATAGATATTTGAATGCTGTTTTCGGCTTTAGAAGCCGTACTGTGTGGTACTACAGGAATTGGTTAGACTGTGGTACTACTCATGTACTACTGTGTGGTTACTATGTGACGCAAAAGATTTTTTAAATCACAATCTCACCGGGGCCTAAGCGACGATGTGACCGATGATCAGTGGTTAGGGTTCCTTGTGAGAAGAAATGTAACCTCATGTTGGAGCAGGTGCAGAAACAGTTTCTCCGCCACTTATACAAAAGGCGCTATGGTTATTAGCCATGCGTGTATCCCAAGTTTTTTTTGCAAGGGCATCTTGGCTTCGACTCTCTCAGTTACGAAGGTTTCTCGCGCTGGCCAAATTTTTTGTAAATATTATTAGCGGTAAAATTGACTCTGCTTATTTACCGCAGCAATTGTGCAAGATGAGTATAGGCGCACGCGACGCCAGAGAACAAATAAGTAATGAGAACGGACACTCTCCGCCCCTTCCTAACTTTAGATACCGCACCGCGCACCGCTCATTGACGGTCACATTGACTGAACGAGAACAAGGCTGTCGGCGAGCCGTTTTCGCTCGAATACGGCTTTGATATTTGAATATAGCTTTCTTTTTTTCATTACGAAGTTAGTGCCTTAATATACAACATAATTTTACGTTACTATTTATAACGATCGTGAATTGTGCTGTGTACGGCTGTTTATAATCATCTAAAAGGGATAAAGAGAGGGTTTCTTTAAGTAAGTAAAAAAACTTATGTCTGAGACTCATTCAGTTATTGTTTTCCTTAGTGTAGAGTAATATATAATACAGATTTATTATATCAATATAATAAGGCGCCATAACTTCGTGAGCTAGAAAAGGGTTCTCGAATTTTCAAATTATATTGCCGATAAAATATTACATAGTGAATATATTTAATTAATAACTGGGTAATTATAAACTTGAACACGCAATTTCAAATACTTTGGTTACTTTATTTAAAGGTACCTGTTCAAAATATAACATTTTAAGAGTTTTTAATGTCTTCAATATTATTCCAGTTAGTTAATTAATAAAAAATATAATATTATATATCGATTTATAAATACGTAATTAATTAGGATTCTATTATAGAATTATAGATAACAGAATGCCGCTCTGACCTCGTAACGTAATAAATAGTACGGGCAAGTGATTCGTAATCCTGCCATTTCACGGACACATTTGCGCGTGTGCAGATAGAGCCTTTCCGTATGTAGTTAAGTAGGTAAATAATTTTCGGCCGTTGTATGGAGTGTCCGGGGTGTGGCGACGCCATGTGCCGATAGAGCCCGGCGCGCACGCAGGCACACCGAAACACACTAGTGCTGCGCGCCATCGCACCTCATCACATAAAATTTCAATTTTCTGTTAATCGTAATAAAATTTTTTTTAATAATTATAACGCACACACTCAACATAGCCCCGCACTAGGGAAACCCTGTGTCGCGGGTGCCATGGACACACACATAGACAACCACAAATTACACCCAAACTCACGAGAGAAATAATTATAGGCCCTACAACTATTTCTCCCGGCCCGGGAATCGAACCTGGGACCTCTGCGTGGCAGTCCGGCATGGTAACCGTTCGGCCATGGAGGCAATTTTGTTACAAGAAACGACAATAAACCTTATATCGCTGTAATATGGTCGCTTCTTTTTTGAGGAACTTAGTAAACATCTCGAATTTCTACCTCATTGATACAGGATAGTTTAGAAGGCAGATAATCTTGTGATTGTACAACTTCGATTTATAAAAAAATATTGTAATCAATTCATTATTTGTGATTTATGAATAAACATGACTATTATTATTATTATTCGTCGTTCAAATATTAACCGCTACATGCTAGGACATTGATTGAAACAAATCAAAGCGTCGTTACTTGCAACAAAGGTATTGATAATATTGAACTTTCAACGTACGTATGCCAACAGTGTAAAGTTTAAATTATATTAACAGTCCAGATTCTGTTAAATCTTTTTAAATTTTAAACTACGATCAATATTTCATAGTGTCTCAAATTATGAATGTCTTAGTTTTGGCGACAGCGGTATTGATCGGTAATCGAGGCGTTTTTTCTTCCGTGGTATTAAAAATAAAAATAAACTAGTGGAGTATTGTCATTGCATATCATAGTAGTAAAATATTCAGTAAAATAAATGAAGCGTTTTTGTTTTCAGATATTAGCATCTCTATCAATCCTGGGCTGCATAACAGCCAGCAAGTACAATGTGAACATAATATCTCCAATATTTTCGCCAAATGATCAATTCTTTACTCCGGAATTTGCGGAAGTGGTCGGACGTCGAATATTGTTGTTCGCTTCTGTTTTGACTCTCATGTTCTCTGCTCTCCTGGTACTTGGTGTTCGAAGGGTGAGTGTATGTTAAGGTCAAGAGCGATAAGTACGCTACAAAGTCCAAACTTTAAAAAGTACAGCATATCAAGTGACAAGTTAGTAACCTTTAGGTTATACATTTAAATAATTGCCTATTTGCGCTCATTATTACGGAGTATGCCAAGTCAAACTGACTTCTCGCAAGGTTTTATTCCTGATTGGTCTGTTCGAATTTCGCGGGCTTTACACAGACACTCTAAAGCGCGTGATACACCTATCATGCGTGATTGAGCGCGCGTGTAAACACGTTGGAAGGAAAAGGGAAAGATCGCGAGATTGCGCTCATCAGTCACGCGCGCAATCAGGCACTCTAACACGCGCCAGTTTCACGCGGCCAATCCCGTGCTATTGGGTTCTTACACATAAACACGGTGTCACGTCGTACCATGAAAATCTACGACGAGCAAAGTAAAAATTCACGACACGACATCGCAACATGGCACGACGCACGGCACGACGTGTCGTATCGTAGAAACACGGCGCGCTCCCCAGTGCCGCATTAATTTGTTATTCAATATTTAAAGATAAATTTTTATTCTTCTGATGTTTTGTCCCACAATACAGGACGCTCCTCGACTAGGGCTATTAAATAATCAACTTCATCTGTCATCTTTGCACCGTGAGTTTCTACGATACTACGTCGTACCGTGCGTCGTGACACGTTGCGATGTCGTGTCGTGAATTTTTACGTTGCTCGTCGTCGATTTCCACGACGTCGTATCGTGTTTATGTGTAAGAGCCCTAACATTTACACGGACGCTCTATCCGTTGTCACAAAAACAAACACGAGCAATCGCGCGCGAAAGAACGCTAGCTTAATAAATTTCAAACAGGTAATCGTGCGCGATCTTGTGCGTGATCACGCGCGATAGAGTGACTGTGTGAAGGGGGCTATTGGCATGTTGTTTCACTGTGAGAAGTAATTTCATTGGTCGCTTCTTTAAATTTCGTTACTGTATTTGTTCTCGTAATGTATTAATTTTTAAAGTTACAATAATTATTAAAGGAGATTTCTATGGGTGATCAAAACTTCACTACTCTGTGACGGGTACGGCGTATTGTACACATATCTCGGCATTCGGAGATGTACGTATCGACATTATAGAAAAAAGTCGGTTAAATTAAGTTGTATTTTTTTATTTCTCAGCAAAGATCGTGCGGCGCTAAGGCTTTCTTCCTTCATGGGGTGATGACACTGGCTCTGTGCATAGCATTCACAGCTTTGTGTGTGATCACCGCCTTTCTAGACAGCGATTTCATCAGAATCGTGCCACACATTATATTCATCTTTTTATACAGTAAGTTTCAATTGTTAACCCATTCCAAAAAAGAAGGAGGTGCATGCTACGTTTACTCCGACATTGTGAACCGATTACGATGATTATTTTTTTTGTTGGAAAGGGGGGTACCTCGCTAGCAGTCCCGTTAAAATTTGAAAAAAAAAGAGCGTAAAACAAAGACTCATGGATTACTTGGAGTTACACATAACAAGAATTCAACCAATTACTATCGCACGTTGCCTTCCTTGTCAGGGTCTCTGGATAGTTGCATGGATATAACATCTGGAACTGCCTCTTTTTACGCTATTTTTAACCGACTTTAAAGAAAGAGGAGTACCGAATGTTACGCGATTACTCCGACATTTCGCACAGACAATGGCTTTAAGTTATATTAATATTACCTGTTTAGTTTTCAAAGCGACAGTGTTGTCTTGCCACTTTGAAATTAAATCGTATATGAATGACATACCAATATAGCAAAATTTTGGAGATAAATTATTGATATAACGTAATTTTGAGATAAAATATAGTATAACGCAATTTTTGAGATAATACTGTGTTAGTTGTTAAGTGCTATTTGTGAACCGATTGCGACGATTCCTTTTTAGTTGGAAAGGGGATACTTCAGCTGTAGTCCCATTCAAATTTGAAGAAAAGATTCTCCCTCGAAGGGTGGCAAATTAGAGGATGAATACGGTTTAGTGAATTTCGTCCACTTTTCGTTAACAGATTTTAATAAAACTCGGCACATATATGTAAATCCAAAAAGTTATGGTGACCTAAAACTGATGTGACGATGAAAATGGCAGACAGAGAGAGAAACTCCTCAACAGTGCATAGCAGCTGCCTTGTGTTTAGGATCGTATATGTATATTCGTTTTGACGAAACTTCCATGAGGAGGCCGGGCAACGAACACAGCGAAAGCGGACAAGCTAAATTTGGCGTCAACAGAAAAAAGTTATTTCAAATTATTTAACAAGTAAAATTAGAAATTTGTATCTATTATATGAGCTGTTTATTGATCTATGACGCAATTTGTTATACGTCTAACACATTATTATTGTTTGGATTTTGTATTTGCATACAATGGGAATCATCATTTTTTCAATTCTGTCATTTATTCTGACGAACAGTTGATACACTGGTAATGATAAACTGATAATGTGTCTACATTCTTTGGCAATAAAAAAGGTTTTAAAAATGAGTATACATACATGTGTATCTATAATTAACCGACTTCAATAAAGGAGGAGGTTCTCAATTCGACTGTATTTTTTTGTTTGATTTCAGTATCTTTTTAAAGTCTCGTAAGAAAATTATATAGATACGTTTTTATGTTCTTCTTCAATGAAATCGGTAAAATAAATACTGTTTATTTTGTTATATATGCAATATAGGAATGAAGTTATTTTAATGTTTCATTCATTTACATATAAGGAATATGATTATAACAACATTCATTCTAGGTATTAATAAAACATGTTCTGCTACTACACACGAGAACTGTCAAGAGTCTGGCTCTAATTAATACGGTAATACAGCTAAGGAATACAGTTGTTTTTCGGGAAGACTTTTTATTAATAACGCACACACTCAATATAGCCCCCGCACTAGGGAAACCCTGTGTCGCGGGTGCCATGGACCCACACATAGACAAACAGGCAGTTATATATTGTTTTAGTGTGTGTCTGCAGTTTTATTTAATCAGAAGAGTTTTAATTAATGTCTTTAAATGAAGAGAAACCCGAATATTTGTTCCGACCGTTTCTTTGGTACGCAAATTTGAAAGTCAAACACAAATAATCATTTATTCCATATATAAAATTTTTACACTTCAAAACGTCATTTTTTAAAGCTACTGCTCGTGCACTGTGCCGACTTCCCTGACAAGAACGAGCAAGAAACTCTAGGGATTGCTGTTTTCAAATAAACTGGAATGCTGTAGAATACATTTTGAATCATATTTGTGGATCTAGACACATATTGTGTTTTTCCAAACATCTTTATCAATTTTTCTTTGTCCAGACTCCTTGACCATAAATGCAAAGTTTTTGCAATGAAATAAAGTTTTTTCATGTTTTATGTTAGAACTAATAATTAGACTACAATATTGATAACCCAGAGACAAAAATCGAATTACCTACATGGCGTAATCAATACAAAAGTCTTGTAGATGCAATTTCAGGTATTTTTTAATTTAGTCAATGAATAAACGCTGTGTATTATGTAAGTGCAATCTTACATAAAAAAAAGGAAAGTATCAAAAAATATGCTAAATGTAAGCAAATTCTGCCACATTTCAATTGTCAAATTTTATAATAATACAACGCTTCATACTCACTTTTACGAACATAAAAAACACAAAATATTGCGCTAACAAATAGATTTTGCATACATTAACGAAAGGCTATAAACAAATAGAGTCACAACTTTACCGCTCTATTATTCATCAACAATCACTTCATATGAACCCAAACACAAGGTAGCTGTTGAGGAGTTCCCCTCATTTGTCTGTCATTTCCATCATCCGGTCAGCTCCAGGTCACCATAACATTTTATTTTCTTTGAAATTACGTCTATGTACCAATTTTTATTGAACTCGGTTACGGACAATGGGTGAAATTCAATAAACCGCATTCATCCGATATTTTGATACATTTATAGGTTGAAATTTTTCCTCAAATTTCAATGGAATCACAACGTAGGTACCCTTTCCAACAATAAAAGTTTTTTTTAATAATATCAAGTGAAGGGACGAATAATTCGTGCGCCTGACACGCAGTGTCACTCAAAGCTTTAAATCGCAAAGATCTGAGGGGCACTGCCACTGCGCTCGTCACCCTGAGACATATGTTGACATGTCCCATGTGCCAGTAATTTCACCAGCACCCTTACCCTTCAAAACCGGAACACACCGGAAGACATTACTGCTTGGCGGCACAAATAAGTAAGGTGGCAGTATTTCTCTGGACAAATTCTTTCCCAAGGAGCTCTACTGCTACTAAAGAGTCGAATTCGGTTCACAAATTTCGGATTAATCGCGTAACACGCACAAAAAAAACATTCGAATGGAGATCCTCCTCCTTCTTTGAAGTTGGTTAAGAATAGCATAAAAAGAGGCAGTTTATACATCGATACAACTGCCTCCAAAGACCCTGACGACAGAGGCAACGTGCGAAGTAATTACTTGAATTCTTGTTACGTGTAACTCCCCCCAGTGTTTTTGTTTACGCTCTTTTACAGATTCATAATCCATATCTAGTTAGTAACAAACTTGTAAAGTAGGTACTACATACCATATTCTGTGGCCGAACGGTTGCCATGCCGAACTGCCACGCAGAGGTCCCAGGTTCGATTCCCGGGTCGGGAGAAATATTTGAACGGCCTACATTTATTTTTCTCGTGAGTTTGGGTGTAATTCATAGATATTTCCTATATGTATGGTGTAATTTGTGGTTGTCTATGTGTGTGTTCATGACATCCGCGACACAGGGTTTCCCTAGTGTGGGTCTGTGGTGAGTGTGTGCGTTATTATGATTATTATTATATCTATTATTATTATTATTATTATTATTATATACATTTTTGTTTATTTGGCCGCCCAATTAGACAGTTAGACAATTATACAGTGTATATACAACAATGTTGGATGTTATTAAATAAATTTACAATTAGAAGCGTATAAGTTATGAGAGTAACACATAATAATTGCAAATAAGCATTTCAATTGCAGGAAAACAATTATAATACAATGTTACAGTTGATTTATACGAATTGGTCTACGTTAATTGCAATTCGCAATTATTTAATTGCGACTATTTTTTTAATAATCCTAAGTAATTAGAACTTAAAGTACCGTTAAAAAGAGTCAACTAAAAGCGGGCAAGAGTTGCGAGCTCAGAGGATGGAAAAAAAGGTTGCGAGTCACGACGTGGATTGTCGCGTGCACGATGTTTAGCATCTGGTGGCGCGCTGTGGCAAAAAAAGTTGTTAAGTTCGTAAGGTCTGCTGGTTGGGAGAGCGTGTCAGGCACGGTGTGCTGAAGGCGCCGATTTGAATCCAGCCGAATCAAAGAAACTTTTCTTTGTGTTCAATTCTTGTATTTTTATTTATTTAATTACTAAGGTTCATCAACAGTATTGTTACAATAACATTATTAGTGGTTTGCACATTTTTTTTACAGACGAACACAGCATGCAAGTAAATTAGTGGACACAATTAAGTAGTCGGTTATGAATATGTACTCGACTCGTATTTATGAATACGGCGTACGATATTTCAATAATAAACAAAAAGAAATAAAATAAATAAACCTAAATGTAATAACTACTATATTAATTCAGTGTCTAAAGTTAAAAAAAGAAAAATAGGTGACCATGACGTGATAGAAGTGTAGTTCCTCCGATCAATGCGAATACTGTCATTCAGCTGCTGCAAATTTGGATCATCTCATTCTGCATTGTCCTGCATTCAACGTGCAAAGGTTATTGCTACTATAGATGGCATAATGACGATTTATGAAGAGGAAGACATTCCCCGCCTCCTGCCATCTCTACTAGAAACCGAAATAAAAAGTTATGAAGGTATTTACAGTTACATCATTTCCACTCCTGATGTCATATGAAGATTGAAACGTATTTAAAAAGTTAAACCAAAATGAAGAAAAGAAAATGAAGAATACAGTCTATTCGTCGTTATGCCAAAGCCGTTATAACGCTACATAAAAAAAATAGACCTATGGAATTTAAACAAGGAATCATAAAATATATCTAGATTATTATTATTGATGCTAAGATGATTTATAAAGGCTGCACAGACGAGGAACTGGCGAATTGCGACTGGCTATATACTGTCCTGCGAATTGGCGTCGAAAAGAGATCTTATTCTGTGGGTGATACAAATGCGGCGCTTTAAGTTTGCATTAGCTAAGGACTGAAGGCAAATCTATTTTATAACCATTGACTTACAATTATATGGACGTCGGGTCCGCGCTAAAAAGTGTCCGAACTTATAGGGCGTTAAAATCGTATACAGTTTCTTACGTACTTCGTTTGTTCGACTGACAGCGAAGCAAGCAAAATTAGACAGTACCGCGATGACATTACAATTTCAATTCAACGTTTTAGCTTTTTCATATTCCTTGACATGTCACTACGTTGAAATAGGTTGACTTGGGACATTTTTTTCGTGGTTTTTGTATTAGACCCGTCGTCCATTTATTTGTAAGTCAATGTTTGTAACGAATAATTTTGTATAGAAAACTCATTTATCTAATGTCTAACTAAGTTTGTTGACATTAATCATTTTAAACTTCTATAACTTGCTATCGCGGGAACGTATTCGTTACGCTACGCCCTCTGAATACGACAGATGCCACATAAATTTCGAATCTTAACACGTGGTTTGCGTAGTGAGGACGCCAAAATTGACCTATGTTCGAGCTTCTATGCTTCGCACTAAGCAGTATTAGGTATATAGTCTGTTCCATTCCATTTGAAACAAAATGTAAATAAAAGGACTTGGTTGAATTTTCAAAGTAATCATTTAATAAATCGAATATGAATCGTAACGTATATTTCGAAGACTTTACCTATATGTATATCTGATCACTTTTTTCAACAATATTAATTTGAATAACATCGTAAAATCGTATTTGAAAAACGGTAGTCAAAAAGTGAGGTTATTTTTTAAAATAGTCTAAGGTTGCATAGTACTAAACGGAAAAAAAACATTCAGTTCATTCAATTAAAGTTTTTGTAATCGATTAGTAATTCGAAAATTTCAATAGCAATCGAACGATAAGGGTTTGAAGCAGGATTTAAAATCAAATTTTAAATATGCTTTTATTGGTTATGTAGTGGAAACCGCTAGTATGATTCAATTGAACAAATCGATTAATTCAATTAATTAATTGATTTGTGGTTGGCAATAAAATTGGCCAGCACTAAACCCCGTCTATGGTCGGGTCAGTGACTTGTTTGTTTAGTTTTTGTTTAAAATGGATTGTAATGAAGCAATATAATTACATAGTCATTTTAGTAGCGGGTTTGCGGAATTCCTTGACTTTTCCAATAACGAAAATAAGACTTTTTGAGGCTTTCTTTACAATACGATCAATATGTAGTATAGTTCGCAAAATATTTTTTTTCGTCTTATCTTTAAATTACAATAGGAGAAAAGAGTGAGTCTGTGATAGTGAGAGAGTGAAAAGAATTACAATTGTCAATTTTTAATCGTGATGAATCGTTTTAATGTGTTAATTGTAGACATATGAATCATTTCTTGTTGATTGTGAGTTTCACTAATTGTAATTCAGTATAATTGCTATCTTTTAATGGCAAATTATTAATTATCAATCTTTAGTTGCTTGAATATTTATATTTTGCTCAAAACTAGTATATGTATAATACTTAACTTACTTTACTTTACTTACTTTAACTGCCTCCGTGGCCAAACGGTTACCATGCCACGCAGAGGTCCCAGGTTCGATTCTTGGGCCGGGAGAAATAGTAGTATGGCCTACAATTATTTCTCTCGTGAGTTTGGGTGTAATTTGTGGTTGTCTATGTGTGTGTCCATGGCACCCGCGACACAGGGTTTCCCTAGTGCGGGGTTATGTTGAGTGTGTGCGTTATTTATTATTATAATAATTTCTAGTATTTTATTTTGGCAAATAATCTTAACTGCTTAACTGAAAAAAAAACTTAACTGCCTCCGTGGCCGAATGGTTACCTTGGTCTGCCATATAGAGGTCCCGGGATCGATTCCCGGGCTGGGAGAAATATTTGTATGACCTACATTTATTTGTCTCGTGAGTTTCGGTGTAATTTGTGGTTGTCTATGTGTGTGTCCATGGCTCTAGCGGCACAGGGTTTCTCTAGTGCGGGGCTATGAGTCCATTCGTTATTATTATTAAAATAAAAGTATATATCGACGCCGGAAAGCGACAGCGAGATACGACAAGATCACTTTCCGGCGTCGATATTTTATGCTTAAAAACCTTTCCTATTATTTTTGCTTTTCAAGTTTTTGTATAGAAAAGCAATTTTGCTCATCGTCACCTGTAGTATTGCGTACATCGCTTAGATACGAAATCCAATGACGCAGGGTACAGGAACAATGGTGAACATATGCCATTAAATTTCCATATTATTGTTTTCAGTTTTCTATGGCCTGGAACTGGCAGTGGTGCACCGTGCCTTCCTGAACATCGACCAGTCAAACATCTACCAACCGCTCACTTCGCGCTCGAAACTTATAGATAACTAATAAAGAATTTGTATAAGTTTTTATAAATTTTCTACGTTATTTGTGCTGGGTGGCGGTAGTGAACAAAATATTGTGTACATTATTAAATTCTTTGTTCATGCAAAATCATCTTGTCATGATTTTTCCTAAAGCGTGAAACCATCGAGTATATAACTAGAAATAGAGACGAAATAAGGGCTATCGATCCCTGGCAACTCATCAGGGAAATGTGCCTTATATGACTTTTAAATATCAACTCTCGTTTGCACTGAAATCACAAATTAGAAAGCTGAAATAGTGCAGCGTCATCGAGTATATAACCACAAATAGAGACGAAATAAGGGCTATATGTTCCTGGTAACACATTAGCGATACAGCTCTTATAAATATCAACTTTCGTTTGCACTGAAACATAGACAGGCTGTATATTCCAAAAAATATTCTGTATTTATTGTAATAAAGATAATATATCTAACTAGGGGGGACTGTTCCATTCGATGGTGCGGGAAAAACAGCAAAACATAATTACAAAACAAACGGAATCACATTTCATCGTGTAATTTCATGTAATTTTTCAATCTCTGTTCATTATAGCAAAGCTCAAGTTAAACTGGGCGATTTGAAGTGAAACAATTGACGACAACCGTCAATTGTTTCGAATTCGGGCTGGCCAATCGGAGCGCAGTTGTCACCGTACTGATTTGGCAAAATGTTAGTAACCGAAAGCGTAGATGTATTGTTGGCTGAAATAAACACGTTAAGGCCGCTCACTGTGAGGCTCAATTACATTTTCGTTTATGGTGTTTACAAGGGCGACCTAGACACGGGTTATGTTTTGTAAATATGTGTAAGTCTAGAAGTTTGTTTAAAATGAAATTAAAATGGTGTCAAAATAATCAAGAACAAATTAGAATGGACATTATAGCTTCTCAACACTCTAAAAAGAATTTTGACCGTTTCTGGAAGTCCACAAACAAACTGAACCCCAAACCGGGTATCCCTGTGAGCGTCAATGGTGTCAGTGAGCCTAGTCGAATAGCAGATTTGTTCATGAAACATTTCCAGGTGCAATCTCCTCTTGGCCCCTCACTGGGAGTGCCCCCTGCGGAGGTCGGTTCAGGTGACTCATTCGAGCACGTTACAGTAAAGGAGATCGCGGAAATTATTAGGCATATGACACGCGGCAAGTCACCTGGACACGACGGTCTCAGTGTGGAGCATTTACAGAACGGAGGTGTACATCTCCCGAGAGTGTTAGCCCTACTTTTTAATTTGTGTATTGGACATTCGTACATGCCTGAAAATTTAATGAAAACTATAGTAGGTCCGATTACCAAGAACAAGACTGGAGATGTGTCGGACAGAGAAAACTATAGACCCATTTCATTAGCCACAAGTATTGGATGCGGTGATTGATAAGCCGTTATGTAATAATATGAAACTTCATGACGCTCAGTTCGGTTTCAAACCCGGACTCTCCACAGAGTCTGTAATATACTGCCTCAAGCACACCATTCGCTACTATACAGACCGACGCACACCTGTATTTGCTTGTTTTCTGGACCTCTCCAGGGCATTCGACCTGGTTTCCTATGACGTACTCTGGAGGAAAATTGCCTCAGAGACTACTCTATCAACAGAACACCTGTTGCTGTTAAAGTACTGGTACGGAAGCCAGTCGAATGTCGTGAGATGGGGAAACAGTTTTTCGAATGTGTACAGGTTGCACAGCGGGGTGAGGCAGGGGGGATTGACGTCTCCCAAGTTGTTCAACCTGTACATAGACGGACTAATTGAGCAGCTCAGCGGTGCTAGGGTGGGGTGCTCGATTGGTGGCCGTATCATCAACAATATTAGTTATGCTGATGATATGGTGCTGTTGAGCCCCTCAGTCGGTGCCTTGAGGAGGTTGTTGAAAATCTGTGAGCAATATGCGGTGGCCAATGGACTCAGGTATAATGCTAAGAAAAGTGAGCTGCTAGTTTTCAAGGCGGGCACGAAAACATATAACACTGTTCCACCTATTACACTAGATGGTGCTCCTCTCAAGCAAGTGAAGCAGTTTAAATACCTGGGTCACTGGGTGACCGATGCGCTCACAGACAACTTAGAGCTGGATAGGGAGCGCAGGGCATTGACGGTAAGGTGCAATATGTTAGCTCGCAGGTTTGCACGGTGTACGAATGAGGTCAAATTAACTCTTTTTAAGGCCTACTGCCAGACACTGTACACCTGCGGCCTCTGGATTAATTATACGCAGAAATCCTTCAATGCCCTGAAGGTCCAGTATAATAACACCTTCAGAATGCTGTTGCGGCTGCCCCCGTTCTGTAGTGCGTCCGGCATGTTTGCGGAAGCGCGTACCGACGGTTTTGACGCAGTAATTCGGAAACGCATTTCGTCGACCATGAGCAGGATGCGTGGCAGCGGTAACAGCCTTCTGAACACCATATCGGAGGATGTAGCGTGTCCGATACTGTGCCACTGGACCAGAATCCATGTCACCAAGAAGGGCTGGTGACATGAATTCTAATTACGCGTACCTATTGTAAATTTGTATTATTTATTTTTAAGTGTTTCTATTTTAATTATTTTATTAAGTGTAATTTACTAACATAGTCCTAAGTTTTTGATTGTTACTAACAAAGTGGATCAATGATCTTAAATAAATAAATTATTATTATTATTATAAAATAGTTTTCAAACAAATTGAATGACGTTTCGTATCTATTTTTGGTTATGTACTCGATGCGTGGAAGACACAGGGACCGGGCGCGGGTCGGGTTGGGACCACGGCGGGTCTAATGCCATGTAAATTTATATGGACGACAACACACCGAGCATGGGCGTGTGACATCCATATAAACACATAGAATTAGACACGCCGCGGTCCCGACCCGACCCAAACTCGCGCTCTGTGTGTTTCACGCTTAAGAATCGAAAATTATGATGAATACAAGGCGACTAATAAATATAATAATTTATAACAAATTATCGGATAATTTCATAAAAAAATAAATGAATATAATGTCCGTAAAACAACATAATATTCATTACAATTAATATTATTATGTATATACCGGATAATTGAAATCAAAATAATAATTTTGATTTCTCTGAAATAGTATAGTTTATTTGGGGTAGGTATAATTATATAACGACCTGAGAAGAGACCCGTGGCTAGCAGTGGGACCTATACATCGGTTGATGATGATGATGATGATATAATGATCAATGAAAATAACTATACGATAAATATTTCCGCAAATCTTACTATTTTTGCCTATTTACCAGAGACAGCAAAATACGAAAATACTCTTTTGACTATTTTCAATTCAAAAATAATACAGACCACTATCATGACGCATTCGTTATTTATTCTTTTTTCAAAATTAGTGATACTATTTTGTTTCGCTTCGAATGTACAAAACTTAGCCTTGAAAAATGGCACTGAGTACATTGACTTACAATTACACTGAATAGTATAAATTATCAACACTTCTGTGAAAGAGGTTTACATTTAAACACACAATAGGCACTGTAGATTCAGTTTCAGTTGTAGAGTCAGTTTTTGTAGAATACCTAAAATAAAAAGTTTGTAAAGAAGCCACAAGTTTTTCAACGTTACCTACTGCCCATTTTACGTAAACCATACAGTTAAAAAAGTGACCTGGCAAAGATTGAGTTAGTTTTACCTTTGAGGCCACATTCTGATTGATTTAGTAGTTATTTAGGCTTTTAAATTGGCAACACAGAGATGTGGGCAAAGTTGTGAAGGGTTTCATTGTCATTTTCATACAAAAATCCGTTAATGGTTAGGGCTGCCGCAAAACGTAAAACACGTAAACGGCTTTATTTTTAGAAGTTTATTTTTTTATGAATGGTGAAAAAGGAAGAATTTAAAAAGAAAAAAGTTAAATTTTGCTTTTGTTTAATCAAATCTGTCAGTCATTATTTAACATTTTTATACCAGTAGGTGCCTAGCTACACACAAAGTTTACTGTTAAATATATGAGTCTTGTTGTTGTTGTCCTAAACTCAGAAACCCCTATGCTAACTAACTAACTCTAACATCTCAAGTGAATAGTTTGTATAAGACCTTACTCCCAACTTTCTTTTGTTTCGCTTTGAATATGGCATATTTCTTACCGGAAATATATTTAATTTGATAAGTAGACTATTTTTTTCCTCTTTTTGAGTAGATAAAGTATACAGTATAAAGTAATCTAATTATATGTTTGAAGAAGTCTAATCCCAATGTATCCCAATGTAGCGGTTGTTGCAACTTTACCTATTAAATAGTAACATTACCTAGCACGATTATCATCTCTAAAACAAATCAAACGTTCCCAAAACCTAAAAATCACCTTCCTGACAATATTCTACACATCATGTATAACTTCCCTTGCCGGTATGGCGTATTTATCTTACAATAATTAAAAGTTTGGAGGGTCGGGCAATAACCGCTAAATACCGCGAATAGACAAAACGACATTTTATTTTTTTAATTTTTTTGGTGTTGCCCTCAACTAATTGGGAAAAAGGGCCACTGACTCGTTTTACACAATACACTATCAATTTTGTGTCGCATGGTGACGTACGTAAAGTTACTCGGGAAAGGTAAAGACGCCAGATAAGACGGTGCCTATCTATTTACCTGTTTTAATTATGGTGTTATGCTAATGTCAAAATATAAAGTATGTATGTAATTTACTATCACACAAAGCAACTATTTTAATTATTAAAGTTAAAATGGAAAAATACAAAACTTTATAGAATTTGACCCTTTGTCGCTGCCCTAGCAGCGTAGCAGGAAATTTGCAACAGAAATCTATCTCTTGGTTCTGAGTTACCAAGTAAAGAATTTGTCAAGATTATCAAGTCATTTTTATAGAAAATTCGCTATAAATAATTAATGAATACTTTGAAAGGGTAACAGTTAAATGCAAAAACATGTCAATGTGCAAAAAAGAAAGTTTCCAAAATCAAGTGACGAGCTCGGGACTTGATCTCTCTTCTAACTTTTAATCAAGGAAGTTTTTATGTACATAAGAGTTTTGTAATAGCCCCACAACTTTGGTCTATTTTACAACTAACGTAGGTACAGTTATGAGCACATCATGCTTGACACTTTGTACTTTGGACTGTTCTAATCGTAAGTGGCATACAGTTGGATTTAAGTCTTAAGTGTCAAGCTTGACGTGCTCTTGACCCTGTACTACTTAAAAGGAAAATTACTTTAAGAAATAAATCAGCCCAGAATTCTAACGCAATTTTGATACGAAACAAAAGAGTCATGAATCTGTATAGTAGATATTAAAGAATTAATCGTACTTAGTATGTATCACAAACAATAGCAACACCCTATCATCATCCTACCATCAGTAACCTACTCCGCTGTAGCAACTAAAGGTAAGCAAATTCGGTTGCGTGTCGTCGTGCGTATTTGAATGATATTTACAACTAATAACCGAGACGTGAATGTCCGCTGTTTGAATAATGAACATAGTTGGACCAAGACGGAACCCTGTATCACTCCTCTGATCACAACAATTTTGACCTTGTGAATTTACCTCAAGTCTTATGTACTGCAGCACTTGACAGCGGCCAACAAAGTTTGGAACCAATAGCATACACTAAACGACAGGCACAGCGTCGTAACCTACACATTATAATATTAATTACTACACCATCAAAGGCTTGTGTAAAGGCAAGTAAAATAAGGATATTATCCCTTCACGTATCAGACGCTGACAAGAATACGTAAGCTTAACGATGTTGCCACTGCTAGACTAATTTACTTTAGTTACTTTCATATTATAATATCTTACGGGATTCTGCGTGGGTTAAAGCGGCAGATATAAAAACTATATTTGTGTTGCAAAAACTAGCGATTTGTTCTGTGTACCGTTTAGGATCTCGGGTTTCTCTCAGAGAAAAGTTTAAGGATACTGGTATCATGAGTGTGGCATCACAGAATATTTACTCAAATATTTTGAATGCCCGTAAACTTATGCATAATTTCATTAAGAAATAAGATATCCATAATATTAACTAAATTAATAATAACTAAGTTTAAAACTAAGTCCAAACTCATGCTACCACAATTTAGTATTATAACTAAGGTAAACGATTCTTTTATGGGGAACTTATACGTTTCTATAATAAGTCTCCGGAGCATGTATTAAGATTATCGATTCCTAAGTTTAAAACTTACATTAAAAGTATTTTAATTGTAAAGTCATATTACAAAAATGAAGAATATGTGCAAATGCAACTCAAAGAAATCCCCTACTGGACCAAATTCAAATATTTTGAGGTACCCATTGAAGGTACGACAAGGTATGGTATAAAACATTTTGGTAACTAGTCTGATTATAATTGGCTACAAAATTGCGCAGGAAGTACCACACACAGTGAAGGAAATTAGCGCCCTAACATATTTATAAGGCAGTGATGGAATATGCTCGTTTAGTTTCTGTTGCGGACGACTTGGACAACCATGTCTTGCGTGGAGTTTACAGTAAATGGAAAAAAATGTACAGGTATGCCATTTTATCGAATTTTAGAGATCTCATTATTAAGATTTTCCCTTTTACTGTAACTATTTATGAATAAAAAAAAATCATAATGAAATAGTTGAAAAACATAATGAAACTATTTT